>NW_027521654.1:0-63195 GCF_052094955.1 Ictidomys tridecemlineatus | reverse complement strand
TACAGAAGAACTGTTGCAGAAAGCAGATGTTGGAGACTGGGGTTCACAAGCACTGTTGCAGCTAGCAGAGGTTTCAGACTGGGGTACAGAAGGATCATTGCATAGAGCAGAGGTTGGAGACTGGGGTGTAGAAGAACTTTTGCAGAGAGCAGAGGTTGGAGACTGGCGTGTATAAGGACTGTTGCAGAGAGCAGACTTTTGATACTGGGGTGCAGAAAGATCGTTGGGGCGAGCAGAGAGCAGAATTTGGAGACTGGGGTGCAGAAGGACTTTCACAGAGAGCACAGGTTGGATAATTGGGTGCAGAAGGAATGTTGCGGAGAGCAGAGGTTGGAGATTTGTTTGCAGAAAGACTGTTGCAGAAAGCAGAGGTAGGAGACTGAGGTGCAGAAGGACTGTTGAAGAGAGCAGAGGTTAAAGACTGGGGTGCAGATGGACTGTTACAGAGAGCAGAGGTTGGAGACTAAGGTTCAGAAGGACTGTTGCTGAGAGTAGAGGTCGGAGATTGGCGTGCAGAAGGACTGTTGCAGAGAGTAGAGTTTGGAAATTGGGGTCCAGAAGGAGTGTAGCAGAGAGCAGAGGTTGGAGACAAAGGTGCAGAAGTACAGTTACACAGAGCACAGTTTGGAGACTGGGTTGCAGAAGGACTGATACAGAAAGCAAAGTTTGGAGACTCGGGTGCAGAAGTTCCCATACCGAGAGCAAAGTTTGAAGAATGCAGTACAGATGGACTGTTACAGAGAGAAGAGTTTGGAGACTGGGGTGGAGAATTACTGTTGCGGAGAGCAGATGTTCGAGACTGGGGTGCAAAGGACCGTTGCAGAGAGTAGAGGATGGAGACTGGTGTGCAGAAAGACTGTTGCAGAGAGCAGAGGTTGCAGACTGAGTTGCAGAAAGACTGTTAGAGATGGAATAGTTTGGAGACGGTGGTGCAAAACGACTGATAAAGAAAGCAGAGGTTGGATACTGGGGTGTATAAGGACCCTTACAGAGAACAGAGGTTGGAGACGGCAATACAGAAGGACTGTTACAGAGAGCCGAGGTTGGAGACTGGGGTGCAGAAAAACTGATGTAGAGAACAATGGTTGGAGACTGCGGTGCAGATGGATCGTTGGGGCGAGCACATTATGAAGACTAGGGTGTATTAGGACTGTTGCAGAGAGCAGAGGTTGGAGACTGGGGTGTAGAAGGACTGTTTTAGAGAGCAGACGTTAGAGACTGGGGTGCAGAAGGAATGTTGCAGAGAGCAGAGGTAGGAGACTGGGGTTCAGAAGGACTGTTGCTGAAAGCAGAGGTTTGAGAATGAGGTGCAGAAGGACCGTTACAGAGAGCAGAGTTTGGAGACTCTGGTACAGAAGGACTGTTACAGAGAGCAGAGTTTGGAGACTGGGATGCAGAAGGCCTTTTTCAAAGACCAGAGGTTGGAGACGTGGGTAAAGAAGAACTGTTGCATAGAGCAGAGGTTGGAGACTGAGATGCAGAAGACAGTTACAGAAAGCAGAGTTTGAAGACTGGGGTGCAGAAGGACTGTTATAGAGAGCAGACTTTGAAGACTGGGGTGCAGAAGGATTGTTGCAGAGAGCAGAGTTTGGAGACTGGGGTTCTGAAGGATTGTTAGAGAGAGCAGAGGTTGGAGACTGGGGTGCAGAAGGACTTCTACAGAGAGCACAGGTCAAAGACTGAGGTGCAGAAAAACTGTTGCAGAGAGAAAAGTTAGGAGACTGGGGTGCAGAATGAGTGTAGCAGAGAGCAGAAGTTGGAGAATGAGGTGAAGAAAAACCCTTGCAGAGAGCAGAAGTTGAAGACTGGGGTACAGAGAAGTGTTACAGAGAGCAGAGGTTGGAGACAGGTGTGCAGAATGATCTTACAGGGAGCATAGGTTGGAGACTGGGGTGCAGAAGGACAGTTACAGAGATCAGAGTTTGGAGACTGGGTTGCAAAAGAATCTTAAGAGAGCAAAGGTTTGAGAATGAGGTACAGAAGGACTGTTAGAGTAAGCAGAAGTTGGAGACTGAGGTGCAGAAAGATCGTTGGAGAGAGCAGTGTTTGGAGACTGCAATGCAGAAGGACTGATACAGAAAGCAGAGGTTTAAGACTTGGGTGTAGAATGACCCTTACAGAAAACAGAGGTTGGAGACTGAAAGACTCTTACAGAGAGCAGCCGTTGGAGACTGGGGTGAAGAATGACTGTTGTAGAGAACAGAGGTTGGAGACTGATTTACAGAGGGACCATTGCAGAAAGTAGAGGTTGGAGACTGGGTTTCAGAAGGTTCTTACAGAGAGCAGAATTTTGACACTGAGGTGCAGAAGGACTGTGGCAGAGAGAAGAGGTTTGAGATTGGGGCACTGAAGGACTGTAGCAGATAGCAGAGGTTGGAGTCTGAGGTGCAGAAAGACTGTTACAAAGAGCACAGGTTGGAGACTGGGGTGCACAAGGACTCATACAGAAAGCAGAGTTTGGAGACTGGGGTGCAGAAGGACCCTTACCGAGAGCAGAGGTTGGATATTGCAGAACATAATGACTGTTACAGAGAGTAGAGGTTGGAGACTAGGGTGGAGAAGGACTGTTGCAGAGAGCAGAGGATGGAGACTGGGGTGCAGAAAAACTCTTGCAGAGAGCAGAGTTTGAAGACTGGTTGCAGAACACCTGGTTCAGAGAGCAGAGTTTGCAGAGTGAGGTGCAGAATGACGGTTACAGAGAGCAGAGTTTGGAGACTGTGGTGCAAAAGGACTGATATAGAAAGTAGAGGTGGGAGACTGGGTTGCAAATAGACCGTTACAGAGAACAGAGGTTGGAGACTGCAGTACAGAAGGACTGTTGTAGAGAACAAGGTTGGATACTGGGGTGCAGAAGGAAGGTTACAGAGAGCACAGGTTGGAAATTGGGGTGTAGAAAGACCGTTACAGAGAGCAGAGTTTGGAGACTGCGGTACAGAAGCACAGTTACACAGAGCAGATCTCGGAGACTGGGGAGCAGCAGGACTGTTGCAGAGGACAAAAGTTGGAGACTAGGGTGGAGAAAGAATGTTACAGAGAGCAGAGTTTGGAAACTGGAGTTCAGAAGGACCTTACAGAGAGCAGAGTCTGGAGACTGTGGTTCAGAAGGAGTGTTGCAGAGAGCAGAAGTTGGAGACTGGAGTCCAGAAGAATTGTTGCAGAGAGCAGATTTTAGAGACTGAGGTGCAGATGGACTGTTACAGAGAGCAGAGTTTGGAGACTGAGGTACAGAAGGACAGTTACAGAGAGCAGAGTTTGGAGACTGGTATGCAGAAGGACTGTTACATAGAGCAGAGGTTGGAGACTGGGGTAGACAAAAATCATTGCAGAGAGAAGAGGTTGGAGACTGGGGTCCTGAAGGCCTGTTACAGAGACCAGACTGGGTTGCAAAATTCCTGTTACAGAGAGCAGAAGTTCGAAACTCTTCTGCATAAGGACTTTTACAGAGAGCAGAGTTTGGAGACTGGGTTGCAGAAGGGCCTTACAGAGAGCAGAGGTAGGAGACTGAGGTGCAGAAAGATCGTTGCAGAGAGCAGAGTTTTTAGATTTAGTTGCTGAAGGACTGTTGCAGAGAGCAGATGTTGTAGTCTGGTGTGCAGAAGGACTGTTGCAGAGAGCAGAGGTTGGAGACTGGGGTGCAGAAGAATCTTTGCAAAGAGCAAAAGTTGGAGAGTGAGGTGTAGAAGGATCCTTGGAGAGAACAGAGTTTGGAGACTGGGGTGCAGAAGGATGGTTACAGAAAGCAAAGGTTGGAGACTGCTTTGGAGAAGGATCCTACAGAGAGCAGAGGTTGAAGAATCAGGTGCAGAAAGACTGATAAAGAGAGTAGATGTTGAATAATGAGGTGCAGAAGTAACGTTGCAGAGTACAGAGTTTGGAGACTTAGGTGCAGTAGGATTGTTACAGAGAGCAATGGTTGGATACTGGGGTGCAGAAGGACTGTTGCAGAGAGCAGAGGTTGGAGACTAAGGTGCAGAAGGACACTTAGAGCAGAAGTTAGAGACTGGGCTGCAGAAGGACTGATACAGAAAGCAGAGACTCTAGTATGGGGTGCAGAAAGAACGTTACAGAGAGTAGAGTTTGGAGAATGCAGCACAGAAGGACTGTTGCAGAGAGCAGAATTTAGAGACTGGGGTGCAGAAGGACTGTTGCAGAGAGAAGAGTTTTGAGACTGAGGTGAGGAAATCTTGTTACATACAGCAGAGGTTGGAGACTGGGGTGCAGAAGGATCTTACAGAGAGAAGAAGTTAGAGACTGAGGTGCAGAAGGACTGTTGCAGAGATAAGAGGTTGGAGACTGGGGTGCAGTAGGATCATTGCAGAGAGGAGAGGTTGGAGATTGGGATGCAGATGGATCATTGAAGTGAGCAGAGTTTGGAGACTGGGGTGCAGAAGGCCTGCTACAGAGAGCAGAATATGGAGACTGGGGTGCAGAAGGCCTGCTACAGAGAGGAGAGGTTGGAGACTGGGGTGCAGAAGGAGTGTTATAGAGACCAGAGTTTGGAGACTGGGTTGCTGAAGAATCTTACAGAGAGAAGAGGTTAGAGACTGATGGGCGGGTGTACTGTTACAGAGAGCAGTGGTTGCAGACTAGGGTGCAGAAGGATCATGCAGAGACCAGAGGTTCAGACTGAGGTGCAGAAGCACTGTTACAGGGAGCAGAGGATGGAGACTGAGGTGTAGAAGGACTGTTACAGAGAGCAGAGTTTGGAGACTGAGGTGTAGAAGAACTGTTACAGGAAGCAGAGGTTGGAAATTGGCGTGCAGAAGGACCGTTAAAGAGAGCAGAGTTTGGAGTCTGCGGTTTAGAACTGTTACCAAGAGTAGAGGTTAGAAACTGGGATGCAGAAAGACTCTTACAGAGAGCACAAGTTGGAGACTGAGGTGCAGAAGTATGGATACAGAGAACAGAGGTTTGAGACTGGCTTTCAGACAGGCTGATACAGAAAGCAGAGTTTGGAGACAGGGGTGTAGAAGAACCGAAACAGAGAGTAGAGGTTGGACACTGTGGTACAGAAGGACTGTTACAGAGAGCAGATCTCGGAGACTGGGGAGCAAAAAGACTGTTGCAGGGAGAATAGGTTAAAGAATGAGGTGCAGAAGGACTGTTACAGAGAGCAGAGTTTGGAGACTGGGGTGCAGAAGGACTGTTACAGAGAGCAGAGTTTTTAGACTTGGGTGCAGAAGGACTGTTACAGAGAGCAGAGGTCAAAGAATGGGGTTCAGATGGATCTTAAAGAGAGCAGAGTTTGGAGACTGGGGTGCAAAAGGACTGTTGAAGAGAGCAGATGTTGGAGACTTGGGTGGAGAAGAATCGTTGCATAGAGAAGAGGTTGGAGACTGTGGTGCAAAAGGCCTGTTACACAGAGCAGAGGTTGGAGACTGCGTTGCAGAAGTCCTTTTACAGAGAGCAGAGATTGGAGACTGTTTTGCAGATGGACTGTTACAGAGTGCAGATTTTAATGTCTGGGTTGCAGAACGATCAAACAGAGGGCACAGTTGGGAGACTGAGGTGCCGAAGGACTGTTACAGAGAGCAGAGGTAGGAGACTGGGGTGCAGAAGGGTCGTTGCAGAGAGCAGAGTTTTCAGACTGAGGTGCAGAAAGACTGTTGCAGAGAGCAGATGTTGGTAACTAGGGTCCAGAAGGACTGTTGTAGAAAGCAGAGGTTGGAGACTGGGGTGCAGAGGGACTGTTGCAGAGAGCAAAGTTTGGAGACTCGGATTCACAAGCACAGTTTCAGAGAGCAGAGGTTAAATACAGGGGTGCAGAGGAATTTTACAGAGAGCAGAATTTGGAGACTGAGTTGCAGAAGGATTTTTGCAGAGATCAGAGTTTGGAGACTGAGGTGCAGAAGGACTCTTACAGAGAGCAGAGGCTGGAAACTGGGGTACAGAAGGACTGATACAGAAAGGAGTAATTGGAGTCTGGGGTGCAGAAAGACCGTTATAGAGAGCAGAATTTAGATACTGCAGTACTGGAGGACTGTTACAGAGAGCAGTGGTTGAAGACTGGTGTGCAGAAGTACTGTAGTAGAGAGCAGATGTTGGTAACTAGGGTGCAGAAGGACTGTTGCAAAGAGCACATTTTGGAGACTGGGGTGCAGAATGACTCTTGCGGAGAGCAGAGGTTGGAGATTGGGGTGCAAAAGGACTGTTAAAGAGAGCAGAGGTTGGAGACAGGGTTGCAGAAGGATCTTACAGAGAGCAGAATTTGGAGATTGAGGTGCAGAAGGACTGTTGCAGAGATCAGAGGTTGGAGACTGGTGTGCAGCAGGATCATTGCAGAGAGCAAGGGTTGGAGACTTGGGTGCAGAAGGACAGTTGCAGAGATCAGAGGAGGGAGAGTGGGGTGCAGAAGGCCTGATATAGAGAGCAGAGTTTCGAGACTGGGATTCAGAAGGCCTGTTACGGAGAGGAGAGGTTTGACACTGGGGTGCAGAAAAACTGTTACAGAGAGCAGAGTCTGGAGACTGGTTTGCTGAAGTAACTTACAGAGAGCAGATGTTGGAGGCTGAGGTGCAGGTGGACTGTTACAGAGAGCAGTGGTTGGAGACTGGGGTGCAGAAGAATCGTGGAGAGCAGAGGTTTCAGACTGAGGTCCAGAAGTACTGTTAAAGAGAGCAGAGGTTGAAGACTGAGGTGTAGCAGGACTGTTACAGAGAGCAGAGTTTAGAGATAGACGTGCAGAAGGACTGTTACAGAAAGCAGAGGTTGGAAATTGGTGTGCAGAAGGACCGTTACAGAGAGCAGAGGTTGGAGACTGCGGTATAGAAGGACTGTTACAGAGAGCAGATTTTGGAGACTGGGGTGCAGAAGGACTGTTACACAAAGCACAGGTTGAAGACTGAGGTGCAAAAGGTATATACAAAGAGCAGAGGTTGGAGACTGGGGTTCAGAATGACTGATTCAAAAAGCAGAGGTTGGAGACTTGGTTGCAGAAGGACCGTTACAGAGAACAGATTGTGGAAACTGTGATACTTAAGGTCTGTGACAGAGAGAAGATCTCGGAGACTGGGGAGCAGAAGCACTGTTGAAGAGGAGAGAGGTTTGAGACTAGGGTGAAGAAGAAATTTTACAGATAGTAGAGTTTGAAAACTGGAGTGCAGAAAGATCTTACAGAGAGCAGAGTTTGGAGACTGTATTGCAGAAGGATGTTAGAGAGATCAGACTTTGGAGACTGAGGTCCAGAAGGTTCGTTGCAGAGAGCTGAGTTTGGAGACTGGGGTGCAGAAAGACTGTTGTAGAGAGCAGATGTTGGATACTGGGGTGGAGTAGGACTCTTGCAGAGAGCAGATATTAGAGACTGGGGTGCAGAAGGATTGATACAGAGAGCAGGGGTTGGAGACTGAGGTGTGGAAGACTGTTACAGAGAGCAGCGTTTGGAGACTGGGGTGCAGAAGGACTGTTACAGAGAGCAGGGGTTAAAGACTGCGGTTCAGATGAATGTTACAGAGAACAGAGTTTGCAGTCTGGGGTGCTAAAGGAATGTTGGGAGAGCAGATGTTGGAGACTTGGGTGGAGAAGAATCATTGCAGAGAGAAGAGGTTGGAGACTGGGGTGCAGAAGGCCCATTACAGAGAGCAGAGGTTGGAGACTGAGGTGCAGAAGGACTGTTTCAAAGATGAGAGGTTGGAGACTGGGGTTTAGTAGAATCATTGCAGAGAGCAGAGGTTGGAGATAGGCGTGCAGAATGTTTGTTGCAGAGAGCAGAGTTTGGAGACTTTCATGCAGAAGGCCTGTTACAGAGAGGAGAGGTTGGAGACTGGGGTGCAGAAGGACAGTTATAGAGAGCAGTGTTTGGATACTGGTTTGCTGAAGGATCTTACAGAGAGCAGAGGTTGGAGACTGAGCTGCAGGTGGACTGTTACAGAGAGCAGTGGTTGGAGACTGCGGTGCAGAAGAATCATAGAGAGCAGAGGTTTCAGACTGAGGTACAGGTGGATTTTTACAAAGAGCAGTGATTGGAGACTGGGGTGTAGAAGAAATGTTACGGAAAGCAGAGTTTGGAGACTCAGGTGCCGAAAAACTGTTACAGGAAGCACAGTTTGGAAATTAAGGTGCAGAAGGACCTTTACAGAGAGCAAAGTTTGGAGACTGCGGTATGGGACTGTTACCTAGAGCAGAGGTTGGCGACGGGGGTGCAGAAGGACTCTTACATAGAGCAAAAGTTGGAGACTGATTTGCAAAGGATAGATACAGAGAACAGATTTTGGAGACTGGGGTTCAGGCAGACTGATACAGAAAGCAGAGGTTAGAGACTGGGTTGTAGAAGGACCTTTACAAAGAGCAGAGGTTGGAGACTGCGAAACAGAAAGACTTTTACAGAGAGCAGACCTCCGAGACTGGGGAGCAGAAGGACTGTTTGCAGAGAGCAGAGTTTGGAGACTGGCGTGCAGAAGGAGTGTTGCAGAGAGCAGATGTGGAAGACTGGGGTGCAGAAGGAATGTTGCAGAGAACGAATTTTACAGACTGGGGTGAAGAAGGACTGTTACAGAGAGCAGAGGTTGGAGACTGAGGTGTAGAAGGACTGTTACAGAGAGCATAGTTTGGAGACTGGGGTTCAGATGGATCTTACAGAGAGCAGAGTTTGGAGACTGGGATTCAAAACGACTGTTGCAGACAGCAGATGTTGGAGACTAGGTTAAAGAAGAATCATTTTAGAGAGAAGAGGTTGGAGACTGGGGTGCAGAAAGCCTGTTACAGAGAGCAGAGGTTTGAGACTGCGTTGCAGAAGTCCTGTTACAGAGAGCAGAAGTTGGAGACTGTTGTGCAGAAGCACAGGTACAAAGTGCAGAATTTGAAGACTGGGTTGCAGAAGGATCCTACCAAGAGCAGAGTTGAGAGACTGAGGTGCAGAAGGACTGTTGCAGAGAGCAGATGTTGGTAACTAGTGTGCAGAAGGACTGTTGTAGACAGCAGAGGTTATAGAGTAGGGTGGAAAAGGACTGTTGCAGAGAGGCAGATTTTTGAGACTGAGGTGCAGAAGTCCTGTTACAGAGAGCAGAGGTTGGAGACTCAGGTGCAGAAGGACTGTTATAGAGAGTAGAGGTTGGATACAGGGGTGCAGAAGCATCTTACAGAGAGCAGAATTTGGAGACTGAGGTGCAGATAGACTGTTGCAGAGATCAGAGGTTGGAGACTGGGGTGCAGAAGGATCGTTGCAGAGAGCAGAGGTTGAAGACTGGGGTGCAGAAGGCCTGCTACAGAGAGGGAGTTTGGAGACTGGCATGCAGAAGTCCTGTTACAGAGAGGAGAGGTTGGAGACTGGGGTGCAGAACGACTGTTATAGAGAGCAGAGTTTTGAGACTGGGGGTGCAGAAGGACTGTTGCAGAGAGCAAAGTTTGGAACCTGAGGTGCAGAAGTCATGTTACATAGAGCAGAGGTTGGAGACTGAGGTGCAGAAGGATTGTTACAGAGAGCAAGGTTTGGAGACTGGGGTGCAGAAGGACTGCTACAAAGAGCAGAGTTTTGAGACTGGTGTGTAGAAAGACTGTTGCAGAGAACAAACGTTGGAGACTTGGGTGCCGAAGGACTGTTGCAGAGAACAAATGTTGGAGACTTGGGTGCAGAAGGACTGTTGCCGAGAGCAGAGTTTGGAGACTGTGGTGCAGAAGGACACTTAGGTAGAGCAGAGGTTGGAGACTGAGGTGCAGAAGGATTGTTACAGAGAGCAGTATTTGGAGACTGGGTTGCAGAAGGATCTTACAAAGAGGAGAGGTTGGAGACTGAGGTGCAGGTGGAGTGTTACAGAAAAAAGTGTTTTGGAGACTGAGGTGCAGAAGGATTGTTACAGAGAGCAGAGGTTGGAGACTGAGTTAAAGAAGGACTTTTACAGAGAGCAGAGTTTGGAAATTTGGGTGCAGAAAAACCGTTACAGAGAGCAGAGGTGGGAGACTGCGGTATAAAACTGTTACCAAGAAAAGAGGTTGGAGACTGGGGTGCAGAAGGACTCTTACATAGAGCACAGGTTGGAGAGTGAGATGCAGAAGGACAGATACAGAGAATAGAGGTTGGAGACTGGGGTTCAGACAGACTGATACAGAAAGCAGAGTTTGGAGACTGGGGTGTAGAAGGACCGTTACAAAGAGCAGAGGTTGGAGACTGCGGAACAGAAGGACTTTTACAGAGAGCAGATCTCAAAGACTGGGGAGCAGTAGGAGTTTTGCAGAGGATCGTGGTATGAGACTAGTGTTAAGAAAGAATGTTACAGAGAGCAGAGTTTGAAAACTGGAGTGCAGAGGGATCTTAAAGAGAGAGAGGTTGGAGACTGTGGTGCAGAAAGACTGTTGCAAAGAGCAGACATTGGAGACAGGGGTCCAGAAAAATCGTTGCAGAGTGCAGAGTTTGGAGACTGGGGTGCAGAAAGACTGTTGTCGAGGACAGAGTTTGGAGACTGGGGTGCCGTAGGACACTTGCAGAAAGCAGAGGTTAAAGAATGGGGTGGAAAAGGAATGTTACAGAGAGCAGAGTTTTGAAACTGGAGTGCAGAAGGATCTTACAGAGTGCAGAGTTTGGAGACTGTTGTGCAGAAGGATTGTTACAGAGAGCAGAGGTTGGAGACTGGGGTCCAGAAGGATCGTTGCAGAGAGCAGAGTTTGGAGACTGGGGTGCAGAAGGACTGTTGCAGAGTGCAGAAGTTTGAGACTGGGGTGCAGAAGGACTTTTGTAGAGATCAGAGTTTTGAAACTGGAGTGCAGAAGGAGTGTTGCAGAGAGCAAAGTTTGGAGACTGGAGTGCAGAAGGACTGTTGCAGAGAGCAGAGTTTGGAGTATGATGTGCAAAAAGAATATTAAAGAGAGCATAGTTTGGAGACTAGGGTGCAGATGGACTGTTACAGAGAGCAGAGGTTGGAGACTGTGGTGATGAAGGACTGTTACAGAGAGCAGACTTTGGAGACTGGGGTTCAGATTGGTCTTAAAGAGAGCAGAATTTGGAGACTGAGTTGCAGAAGGACTGTTACAGAGAGCAGAGTTTGGAGACTGTGTTTCAGAAGGATATTACCTAGAGCAGAATTTGGAGACTGAGGTGTAATAGGATTGTTACAGAGAGCAGAGTTTGGAGACTGGTGTGCAGAAGGATCATTGCAGAGAGCAGAGTTTGGAGACTTGATTGCAGAAGGACGGTTGCAGAGAGCAGATGTTGGAGACTGGGATGCAGAAGGATCATTGCAGAGAGCAGAGATTGGACACTGGGTTGCAGAAGGACTGTTACACAAAGCAGAGGTTGAAGACTGGGGTATAGAAGACTGTTGCAGAGAGCAGAGTTTGAAGACTGGGGTGAAGAAGGACTGTTACAGAGAGGAAAGTTTGGAGACTGGGTGCAGAAGGGCTGTTACAGAGAGCAGAGTTTGGTGACTGGGGTGCAGAAGGACTGTTGCCGAGAAAAGAGGTTGGAGACTGGCGTGCCGAAGGACTGTTGCAGAGAGCAGAGTTTGGGCACTTGGGTAGAGAAAGAATGTTACAGAGAGCAGAGTTTGGAAACTGGAATGCAGAAGGATCTTACAGAGAGCAGAGGTTAAAGACTGGGGTGCAGGAGGACTTTTGCAGAGAGAAGAGGTTGGAGACTGTGGAGCAAAATGATCGTTGCAGAAAGGAGATGTTAGAGACTGGGGTGCAGTAGGACCATTGCAGAAGTCAGAGTTTGGGAACTGAGGTGCAGAAGGATTGTTGGAGATTACAGAGGTTGGAGACTGGAGTGCAGTAGGATCTTTGTAGAGAGCAGAGGTTTGAGACTGGGGTAGAGAAGGACTGTTCCAGAGAACAGAGTTTGGAGACTGCGGTGCAGAAGTCCTGTTACAGAGAGCAGAGTTTGGTGAAGGGATGCAGAACGACTGTTACAGAAGTAAGAGTTTGGAGACAGGGGTGCAGAAGTACTGTTTCAGAGAGCAGAGTTTGGAGACTGAGGTGCAGAGGGATCGTTACAGAGAGCAAAGGTAGGAGACTGGGGTCAGAAAGACAGTTACAGAGAGCACAGTTTGGAGACTGGGGTGCAGAAGGACTGTTACAGAGAGCAGATGTTTCAGAATGGGATGCAGAATAACTGATACGGAAATTACAGTTTGAAGACTGAGGTGCAGAAAGACTGTTACAGGGAGCAGAGATTGTTACTGGGTGTTCAGAAGGACTGCTTCAGAGAACAGAGTTTGGATATTTGGGTGCAGAAGGGCCATTGCAGAGAGATGAGGTTGGAGACTGAGGTGCAGAATGACTGTTACAGAGAGCAAAGTTTGGAGAACGAGGTGGAGAAAGATCTTAAAGAGAGCAGAGTTTGGCGACTGGTGTGCAGAAGGACTGTTTCAGAGAGCAGTGTTTGGAGATTGGAGTGCAGAAGGACTGTTTCGGAGAGGAGAGGTTGGAGACTGACATGCAAACTTCTTGTTACATAGATCAGAGTTTGGAGACTGAGTGGCAGAAGGATTGTTACAGAGAGCAGAGTTTCCAGACTGGGGTGCAGAAGGACTGGTGCACAGAGAAGACTTTGGAGACTGGGGTGCAGAAGGACTGTTGCAGAGAGCAGAGTTTGGAGACGGGTGAAGAAGGACTGTTACAGAGAGCAGAGGATGGAGACTGACGTGCAGAAAGACTCTTAGAGAGAGCAGAATTTAGAGACTAGGGTGCAGAAAGATTTATACAGAATGCAGAGTTTGGAGTATGTTCTGCAGAAAGACCTTTACAGAGAGCAGAGTTTGAAGACTGCAGTTTAGAAGGACTGTTGCATAGAAAAGAGTTCGGAGACTGAGGTGCAGAAGGATAGATACAGAGAACAGAGTTTGGAGACTGGGGTTCAAAAAAACTGATACAGAAAGCAGAGTTTGGAGACTGGGGTGTAGAAGGACTGTTACAGAGAGCAGAGTTTGGAGACTCAGGTGCAGAAGGACTGTTACAGGAAGCAGAGTTTTGTAATTGGGGTGCAGAAGGAATTTTACATAGAGCAGATGTTGGAGACTGTGGTATAGGACTGTTATCCAGAACAGATGTTGGAGACTGGGGTGCAGAAAGACTCTTATATAGAGCACAGATTGGAGACTGAGGTGCAGAAGGATAGATACAGAAAACAGACGTTGGAGACTGAGGTTCAGACAGACTCATACAGAAAGCAGAGGTTGAAGACTGCGGTGTAGAAGGACCGTTACGAAGAGCAGAGTTTGGAGACTGTGGTACAGAAGGACTGATACAGAGAGCAGAAGATCGAGACTGGGAAGCAGAAGGACTGTTGCAGAGGACAAAGGTTGGAGACTGTGGTGGAGAAGGAATGTTATAGAGAGCAGAGTTTGGAAACTGGAGTGCAGATAGATCTTACAGAGAACAGAGGTTGGAGACTGGTGCAGAAGAACTGTTGCAGAGAACAAACATTGGAGACTGGGTTCCAGAAGGATCGTTGCAGAGAGCAGAGTTTGGAGACTGGGGTGAAAAAGGACTATTACAGAGAGAACAGTGTGGAGACTGTTGTGCGGCAGGACTGTTGCAGAGAGCGGATGTTGGAGACTGGGTTGGAGACAGTTTTGCAGAAGTACTCTAACAGAGTGCAGAGTTTAAAGACTTGGTTTCAAAAGGATCTTACAGAGGGCAGAGTTGGGAGACTGAGGTGCAGAAGGACTGTTAGAGAGAGCAGAGGTAAGAGACTGAGGTGCAGGAGGACTGTTACAGCGAGCAGAGGTTGGATACAGGGGTGCAGATGCATCTTACAGAGAGTGGAATTTGGAGACTGAGGTGCAGAAAAACTGTTGCAGAGATCAGAAGTTGGAGAGTGGGGTGCAGTTGGATCATTGCAGAGAGCAGATTTTGGAGACTGGGGTGCAGAAGGCCTGCTACAGAGAGAGGAGTTTGGAGACTGGCTTGCAGAACGCCTGTTACAAAGAGGAGAGTTTGGAGACTGAGGTGAAGGTTGACTGTTACAGAAAGCAGTGTTTGCAGACGGGAGCAGAAGGATCGTGCAGAGAGCAGAGGTGTCAGACTGAGGAGCAGAAAGACTGTTACAGAGAGCAGAGGTTGGAGACTGAGGTGCAGAAAGACTGTTACAGAGAGTAGAGTTTGGAGACTGAGGTGCAGAAGGACTGTTACAGAAAGCAGAGGTTGGAAATTGGGGTGCAGAACTAACGTTACAGAGAGCAGAGTTTTGTGACTGCGGTATAGAAAACCTGTTACAGAGAGCAGAGTTTGGAGACTGGGATGTAGAAGAAATGTTACAGAGATAACAAGTTGGAGACTCAGGTGCAGAAGGATAGATACAGAGAGCAGAGGTTTGAGACTGGGGTTAAGAAGGACCGTTACAGAGAGCAGATGTTGGAGACTGGAGAGCAGAAGGACTGTTGCAGACGACAGAGTTTGGAGACTGGGGTGCTGCAGAACACTTGCAGAAAGCAGAAGTTAAATACTGGGATAAAGAAGGAATGTTACAGAGAGAAGAATTTGGAAACTGGAGAACAGGTTGGAGACTGAGGTGCAGAAGGATCTTACAGAGAGCAGAATTTGGAGACTGTGGTGCAGAAGCACTGCTGCAAAGAGCAGAGATTTAAGACTGAGGTGCAGAAGTCCTATTACATAGAGCAGAGCTAGAAGAAAGGGTGCAGAAGGATCTTACAGAGAGTAGAATTTGGAGACTGAGGTGCAGAAGGACTATTGTAGAGATCAGAGTTTGGAGACTGGGGTGCAGTAGAATCATTGCAGAGAGCAGAGTTTTTAGACTGGGGTGCAGAAGTATCGTTGCAGAGAGCAGAGTTCGGAGACTGGCGTGCAGAAGGCCAGTTACAGAGAGGAGAGGCTGGAGACTGGGGTGCAGAAGGACTGTTATACAGAGCAGTGTTTGGAGACTGGGTTTCTGAAGGATCTTACAGAGAGCAGAGGTTGGAGACTGAGATGCAGGTGGACTGTTACAGAGAGCAGAGGTTGGGGATTGAGGTGTAGAAGGACTGTTACAGAGAGGAGAGTTTGGAGACTCAGGTGCAGAAAGACTGTTACAGAGAGCAGAGGATGGAGACTGCGGTATAGGTCTGATATGGAGAGCAGCGGTTGGAGACTGGGGTGTAGAAGTACTCTTACATAGAGCATAGGTTAGAGACTAAGGTGAAGAAGGATAGATACAGAGAACAGAGGTTTGAGACAGGGGTTCAGACAGACTGATACAGAAAGCAGAGATGGAGACTAGTGTGTAGAAGAATCGTTACAAAGAGCAGAGTTTGGAGACTGCGGTACAGAAGGACTGTTACAGACAGCAGATCTCGGATTCTGTGCAGCAGAAAAACTGTTGCAGAGGACAGAGATTGGAGACTGGGGTGGAGAAGGAATGTAACAGAGAGCAGAGTTTGGAAACTGGAATGCAGAAAGATCTTACAAAGAGCAGAGGTTGGAGACTGTGGAGCAGAAACACTGTTGCAAAGAGCAGACATTAGAGACTGGGTTCCGGAAGGATCGTTCAAGAGAGCAGATTTTAGAACCTGGGCTACAGAAGAACTGTTACACAGAACAGAGGCTGGAGACTGGGGTGCAGAAGGACTGTTACAGAGAGTAGAGTTTGCTGACTGGGGTTCAGATGGATCTTACAGAGAGCAGAGTTTGGAGACTGGGGTTCAAAAGGAGTGATGCAGAGATCAGATGTTGGAGACTGGGGTGGAGAAGAATCGTTGCAGAGAGAAGAGGTTAAAGACTGGGGTGCAGAATGTCTGTTACAGAGACTAGAGGTTGTTCAGAGGGACTGATCCAGAGTGCAGAGTTTAAAGACTGTGTTGCAGAAGAATCTTGCAGAGAGCAGAGTTGGGAGACTGAGGTGTTGAAGGACTGTTGCAGAGAGCAGAGTTTGGAGACTGGGGTGCAGAATGGTCATTGCAGAGAACAGGATTTTGAGACTGAGGTGCAAAATAACTGTTTTAGAAAGTTGATCTTGGAGACTGGGGCACAGAAGGACTGTTGCAGAGAGCAGATTTTGGTAACTAGGGTGCAGAAGGACTGTTGTAGAGAGTAGAGGTTGGAGACTGGGGTGCAGAAGGACTGTTACAGAGAGCAGAGGTTGGAGACTCGGATTCAGAAGTTCTGTTACAGAGAGCAGAGGTTGCATTCAGGGGTGCAGAAGGATCTTACAGAGAGCACAATTTGGAGACTGAGGTGCAGAAGGACAGTTGCAGAGATTAGAGGTTTGAGACTGAGGTGCAGTAGGATCAATGCAGAGAGCAGATGTTGGAGACTGGGGTGAAGAAGGATCGTTGCAGAGAGCAGATATTGGAGACTGGTGTGCAGAAGGCCTGCTACAGAGAGAAGAGTTTAAAGACTGGCGTGCAGAAGGCATGTTACAGAGAGGAAAGTTTGGAAACTAAGGTGCAGAAGGACACTTATAGAGAGCAGAGTTCGGAGACTGGGTTGCTGAAGGATCTTACAGAGAGCCAAGGCTGGAGACTGAGGTGCAGGTGGACAGTGACAGAGAGCAGTGTTTGGAGACTGGAGTGCAGAAGGATCGTGAAGAGAGCAGTGGTGTCAGACTTAGGTTCAGTATGACTGTTACAGAGAGCAGAGTTTGGAGACTGAGGTGTAGAAGCACTGTTACAGAAAGCAGAGGTTGGAAATTGGGGTGCAGAAGGACCATTACAGAGACCAGACTTTGGAGACTGCGGTATAGAAAAACTGTTACAAAGAGCAGAGGTTGGAGACTGGGGTGCAGAAGGAATATTACAGAGAGCACAGTTTGGAGAGTGAAGTGCAGAAGAAAAGATACAGACAGCAGAGTTTTGAGACTTAGGTTCAAAAGGACTGATACAGAAAGAAGAGTTTGGAGACTCTGGTGCTGAATGACTGTTACGGAGAGCAGAGTTTGGAGACTGGGGACCACAAGGACTGTTGCAGTGGACAGAGGTTGGAGACTGGGGTGCCGCAGAACACTTGCAAAAGGCAGAGGTTAAAGACTGGGGTGGAGAAGGAATGTTACAGAGAGCAGAGTTTGGAAACTGTAGTTCAGAAGGATCTTACAGAGAGCAAAATTTGAAGACTGTTGTGCAGATGGAGTGATACAGTAAGCAGAATTTGGAGACTGAGGTGCAGACGGACTGTTGCAGAGAGCAGAGTTTGTAGACTGAGGTGAAGAAGCACTATTACAGAGAGCAGAGTTTGGAGAATGGGGTGCAAAAGGCCTGCTACAGAGAGCAGAGGTTTGAGACTGGGGTGCAGAAGGACTGTTACAGAGAGCAGAGTTTTGAGACTGGGGTGCAGAAGGATCTTTACAGAGAACAAAATTTTTAGACTGTGGTGCAGAAGGACTGTTGCAGAGAGCAGAGTTTGGAGACTGAGGTGCAGAAGGAGTGTCACAGAGAGCAGAGATTGGAGACTTGGGTGCAGAAGGACCTTCACATAGAGCAGATTTTTGAGAGTGCACTACAGGAGAACTGTTACAGAGAGCAGAGGTTGGAGACTGGGGTGGAGAAGGACTGTTGCAGAGAGCAGAGGAAGGAGATTGGGGTGCAGAAGGATTTTTGTGGAAAGCAGAGTATTGAGACTTGTATTCAGAAGGACTGTTACAGACAACAGAGTTTTGAAAAGGGGTTCAGAAGAATTGTTATAGAAGGCAGAGTTTGGATACTGGGTTGCAGAAGAATCTTACAAAGAGCAAATGTTGGAGTCTGAGGTGAAGAAGGACTCTTACAGAGAGTAGAGGTTAGAGACTGAGGTGCAGAAGGACTGTTGCAGAGAGCAGAGTATAGAGACTGGGGTGCAGAAAAACTTTTTCAGATAGCAGATGTTGCAGACTGAGGTGAAGAAGGATTGTTACAGAGAGCAGAGGTTGAATACTGGGGTTCAGAAGGACCATTGCAGAGATCAGAGTTTAGGAACTGAGTTGAAGAAGGATCGTTTCAGAGAGCAGAGTTTTCAGACTGAGGTCCAGAAGGACTGTTGCAGAGAGCACATGTTGAAGACTGGGGTAAAGAAGGTTCGTTGCAGAGAGCAGAGGTTGGAGACTAAGGTGCAGAAGGACTGTTGCAGGGACCAGAATTTGAGACAGCGGAGATTAAGGACTATTTCAGAGAGCAGAGGTTTGAGACTGAGATGCAGAAGGACTGTTACAGAGAGTAGAGGTTGGAGACTGAGGTACAGAAAGATTGTTACAGAAAGCAGAGGTTGGAGACTGGGGTGCAGAAGGACTGTTGCAGAGAGCAGAGTTTTCAGACTGAGGTCCAGAAGGACTGTTGCAGAGAGCAGAGTTTTCAGACTGAGGTCCAGAAGGACTGTTGCAGTGAGCACATGTTGGAGACTGGGGTGCAGAAGGTTCGTTGCAGAGAGCAGAGGTTGGAGACTAAGGTGTAGAAGGACTGTTGCAGGGACCAGAATTTGAAACAGTGGAGCTTAAGGACTATTGCAGAGAGCAGAGGTTGGAGACTGAGATGCAGAAGGACTGTTACAGAGAGTAGAGGTTGGAGACTGAGGTACAGAAAGATCGTTACAGAAACTAGAGGTTGGAGACTGCGGTGCAGAAGGACTGTTGCAGATAGCAGAGTTTGGAGACTGGGGTGTAGAAGGACTTTTGCAGGCAGCAGAGGTTGGAGACTGGGGTGCAGAAGGACTGTTGGAGAGAGCAGAAGTTAAAGACTGGGGTACAGAAAGACCGCTACAGAGAGCAGAGTTTTAAGACTGTGGTACAGAAGGACTGTTACAGAGAGCAGAGGTTGGATACTGGGGTGCAGAAGGACTGTTGCAGAGAACAGAGTTTGGAGACTGGGGTGAAGATGGACTGTTTCAGAGAACAGCGGTTGGAGACTCAGAGGCAAAATAATTTTTACAGGGAGCAGAGGTAGGATACTGGTTTGCAAAAGGACTGATTCAGAAAGCATAGGTTGGAGAATGGGGTTCAGAAGCACTGTTACAGAGAGCAGCGGTTGGAGACTGAGGTGCTGAAGGTTAATTACAGAGAACAGAAGTTGGAGACTGAGGTGCAGTAGGACTGTTACAGAGAGGAGCGGTTGGAGACTGGGGTGCAGAAGGATTCTTACAGAGAGCAGAGGATGGAGACTGTGGTGCAGAAAGAGTGTTACAGAGAGCAGAGGATGGAGACTGTGGTGCAGAAGGAGCCTTATAGAGAGCATGAGGTCCAGAAGGACTGTTGCAGAGACCACATGTTGAAGACTGGGGTAAAGAAGGTTCGTTGCAGAGAGCAGAGGTTGGAGACTAAGGTGCAGAAGGACTGTTGCGGGGACCACAATTTGAGACAGCGGAGATTAAGGACTATTTCAGAGAGCAGAGGTTTGAGACTGAGATGCAGAAGGACTGTTACAGAGAGTAGAGGTTGGAGACTGAGGTACAGAAAGATTGTTACAGAAAGCAGAGGTTGGAGACTGGGGTGCAGAAGGACTGTTGCAGAGAGCAGAGTTTTCAGACTGAGGTCCAGAAGGACTGTTGCAGAGAGCAGAGTTTTCAGACTGAGGTCCAGTGCAGAAGGACCATTACAGAGAGCAAAGGATTGAGACTGAGGTTCAGAAAGACTTTTACAGAGAGCAAAAGTTGGAGACTGAAGTACAGACGGATCGTTGAAGAGAGAAGAGTTTGGAGACTGGGATGCAGAAGGACTGTTACAGAAAGCAGAGGTTCGCAATTGGGGTGCAGAAGTACCATTATAGAGAGAAGAGTTTGGAGACTGCAGTACAGAAGGACTGTTACAGGGAGCAGACGTTGGAGACTGAGGTGCAGAAGGATTGTTACAGACAGCAGAGATTGGAGACTGGAGTGCAGAAGGACCATTAGTTGGAGACTAAGGTGTAGAAGGACTGTTGCAGGGACCAGAATTTGAGACAGTGGGGCTTAAGGACTATTGCAGAGAGCAGAGGTTGGAGACTGAGATGCAGAAGGACTGTTACAGAGAGTAGAGGTTGGAGACTGAGGTACAGAAAGATTGTTACAGAAACTAGAGGTTGGAGACTGCGGTGCAGTAGGACTGTTGCAGATAGCAGAGTTTGGAGACTGGGGTGTAGAAGGACTTTTGCAGGCAGCAGAGGTTGGAGACTGGGGTGCAGAAGGACTGTTGGAGAGAGCAGAAGTTAAAGACTGGGGTACAGAAAGACCGCTACAGAGAGCAGAGTTTTAAGACTGTGGTACAGAAGGACTGTTACAGAGAGCAGAGGTTGGATACTGGGGTGCAGAAGGACTGTTGCAGAGAACAGAGTTTGGAGACTGGGGTGAAGATGGACTGTTTCAGAGAACAGCGGTTGGAGACTCAGAGGCAAAATAATTTTTACAGGGAGCAGAGGTAGGATACTGGTTTGCAAAAGGACTGATTCAGAAAGCATAGGTTGGAGAATGGGGTTCAGAAGCACTGTTACCGAGAGCAGTGGTTGGAGACTGAGGTGCTGAAGGTTAATTACAGAGAACAGAAGTTGGAGACTGAGGTGCAGTAGGACTGTTACAGAGAGGAGCGGTTGGAGACTGGGGTGCAGAAGGATTCTTACAGAGAGCAGAGGATGGAGACTGTGGTGCAGAAAGAGTGTTACAGAGAGCAGAGGATGGAGACTGGGGTGCAGAAGGAGCCTTATAGAGAGCAGAGTTTGTAGATTGGTGTCCAGAATAACTGTTACAGAGAGCAGATGTTGGAGAATGGGGTGCAGAAGGTCTGTTACAGAGAGCAGAGTTTGGAGACTGAGGTGCAGCAAGATCGTTATAGAGAGCAGAGGTTGAAGCTTGGGGTGCAGAAGGCCTGTTACAGAGAACAGAGTTTTGAGACTGAGGTGAAGAAGAATTTTTACAGAGAACAGAGTTTGGACACTGATGTGCAGAAGGACTGTTACAGAGAGCAGAGCTTGGAGACTGCAGTGCAGAAAGACTGTTGCAGAGAGCAGAGGTTGGAGACTTAGATGCATAAGGATCGCTAGAGAGAACAGAGGTTGGAGACTGGGGTTAAGCAGGACAATTGCAGAGAGCACTGGTTGGAGACTGGGGTGCAGAAGAAATGTTGCAGAGAGCAGAGGTTTGAGACTGGGGTGAAGAAGAACTGTAGCGGAGAGCAGAGGTTTGAGACTGGTGTGCAGTAGGATCATCGCAGAGAGCAGAGTTTGAAGACTGGGGTGTAGAAGGACTTTTGTAGAGAGAAGAGCTTGGAGACTGGGGTACAGAAGGACTGTTGCAGAGAGTAGAGGTTGGAGACTGAGGTGTAGAATGACTTTTACGGAGAGCAGAGGTTGGAGATTGGGGTGCAGAATAACTGATATGGAAAGTAGAGTTTGGAGTCTCGGGTGCAGAAAAACCGTTACAGACAGCAGAGGTTTGAGACTGCAGTACAGAAGGACTGTTACAGAGAGCAGAGTTTGGAACCTGGGGTGTAGAAAAATTTTGCTGAGAACAGAGGTTGGACACTGGGGTGCAGAAGAAATTTTGCACAGAGTAGAAGTTGGAGACTGAGGTGCAGAAGGACTGTTATAAAGAGCAAAGTTTGGAAACCAGGGTGAAGAAGGAACTTACAGAGAGCATAGGTTGGAGACTGGGGTGCAAAGGAACTGTTGAAAAGAGCAGAGGTTGGAGACTTGGGTGGAAAAATCGTGTAGAGAGAAGAGGTTGGAGAATGGGGTGCAGAAGGCCTGTTACAGAGAGCAGAGTTTGGAGACTGTTGTGCAGAAGGACTGTTACAGAGTGCAGAGTTTAAAGACTGGATTGTAGAAGGATCTTACAGAGAGCAGAGTTAGGAGAATGAGGTGCAAAGGACTGTTACCGAGAGAAAAAGTAGGAGATTGGGTGTAGAAGGGTCTTTGCAGAGCGCAGAGTTTTAAGACTGAGGGGCAGAAGGATTGTTGCAGAGAGCAGAGGTTAGAGGCTGAGGTGTAGAAGGACTTTTACAGAGAGCAGAGTTTGGTGACTGAGGTGTAGAAGGACTGTTACAGGAAGCAGAGGTTAGAAATTGGCGTGCAGAAGGACCGTTAAAGAGAGCAGAGTTCGAAGACTGCAGTTTAGGACTGTTACTGAGAGCAGACGTTGGAGACTGGGATGCAGAAGGACTCATACAGAGAGCACAAGTTGGAGACTGAGGTACAATAGAATGGATACAGAGAACAGAGGTTGGAGACTGCTGTTCAGACAGGCTGAACAGAAAGCAGAGTTTAGAGACAGGGGTGTAGAATGACTGTTGCAGAGAGCAGATGTTGAATAGTGGCATGCAGAGGGACTGTTGCAGAGAGCAGATTTTGGTAACTAGAGTCCAGAAGGACTAATGTAGAAAGCAGAGGTTGGAGACTGGGGTGCAGAAGGACTGTTGCAGAGAGCAGAGGTTGGAGACTGAGGTGCGGAAGTCCTGTTACAGAGAGGAGAGTTTGGAGACTCGGATTCAGAAGGACAGTTTCTGAGAGCAGAGATTAAATACAGGGGTGAAGAAGGATCTTACAGAGAGCAGAATTTGGAGACTGAGTTGCAGAAGGACTGTTGCAGAGATCAGAATTTGGAGACTAAGGTGCAGAAGGACTCTTACAGAGAACAGAGGTTGGAAACTGGGGTGCAGAAGGACTGATACAGAAAGCAGAGATTGGAGTCTGGGGTGCAGAAAGACCGTTACAGAGAGCAGAGGTTGGATACTGTAGTACAGGAGGAGTGTTACAGAGAGCAGTGGTTGAAGACTGGGGTGCACAAGTAATGTAGCAGAGAGCAGTTGTTGGTAACTAGGGTGCAGAAGGACTGTTGTAGAGAGCAGAGTTTGTAGACTGGGGTGCACAATGACTCTTGTGGAGAGCAGAGGTTGGAGACTGGGGTGCAGAAGGACTGTTACAGAGAGCAGAGGATGGAGACAGGGTTGCAGAAGGATCTTACTGAGAGCAGAATTTGGAGACTGAGGTGCAGAAGGACTGTTGCAGAGATCAGAGGTTTGAGACTGGGTTGCAGTAGAATCATTGCAGAGAGCAATGGTTGGAGACTGGGGTGCAGAAGGATCGTTGCAGAGAGCAGAGGATGGAGAGTGGGGTGAAGAAGACCTGCTATAGAGAGCAGAGTTTCGAGACTGGAGTGCAGAAGGCCTATTACAGAGAGGAGAGGTTGGAGACTGGGGTGCAGAAAAAAGGTTACAGAGAGCAGAGTTTGGAAACTGGTTTGCTGAAGGAACTTACAGAGAGCAGATGTTGAAGACTGATGTGCAGGTGGACTGTTACAGAGAGCAGTGGTTGGAGACTGGGGTGCAGAAGAATCGTGGAGTGCAGATGTTTCAGACTGAGGTGCAGAAGTACTATTACAGAGAGAAGAGGTTGGAGACTGAGGTGTAGCAGGACTGTGACAGAGAGCAGAGTTTAGAAACTGACATGCAAAAGGACTGTTAAAGAAAGCAGAGTTTGGAAATTGGGGTGCAGAAGGACCGTTACAGAGAGCAGAGTTTGGAGACTGGGGTGCAGAAGGATTGTTACAGAAAGCACAGGTTGAAGACTGAGGTGCAGAAGGATAGATACAAAGAGAAGAGGTTGGAGACTGGGGTTAAGAATGACTGATTCAAAAAGCAGAGGTTGGAGACTGGGTTGCCGAAGGACCCTTACAGAGAGCAGAGGTTGGAAACTGCAGTACATAAGGTCTGTGACAGAGAGCAGATCTCAGAGATTGGGGAGCAGAAGGACTGTTGAAGAGGACAGAGGTTTGAGACTGGGGTGGAGAAGAAATTTTACAGAGAGAAGAGTTTGAAAACCGGAGTGCAGAAAGATCTTACAGAGAGCAAAGGTTGGAGACTGTATTGCAGAAGGACTGTTGCAGAGAGCAGATGTTGGAGACTGGGGTCCAGAAGGTTCGTTGCAGAGAGCACAGTTTGGAGACTGTGGTGCAGAAGGATTGTTGCGGAGAGCAGATTTTGGAGACTGAAGTGGAGAAGGACTGTTGCAGAGAGCAGATTTTAGAGACTGGGGTGTAGAAGGATTGTTACAGAGAGCAGAGGTTGGAGACTGAGGTGAAGAAGGACTGTTACAGAGAGCAGCGTTTGGAGCCTGCGGTGCAGAAGGACTGTTACAGAGAGCAGAGGTTTGAGATTTCCGTTCAGATGGATGTCACAGAGAGCAGAGTTGGCAGACTGGGGTGCAAAAGGATAGTTGCAGAGAGCAGATGTTGGAGACTTGGGTGGAGAATAATCATTGTAGAGAGCAGAGGTTGGAGACAGGCGTGCAGAATGATCGTTGCATAGAGCAGAGTTGGAGACATTTGTTCAGAAGGCCTGTTACAGAGAGGACAGGTTGGAGACTGGGGTGCAGAAGGACTGTTATAGAGAGCATTGTTTGGAGACTGAGTTGCTGAAGGATCTTACAGAGAGCAGAGGTTGGAGACTGAGCTGCAGGTGGACTGTTAAAGAGAGCAGTGGTTGGAGACTGGGGTGCAGAAGAATGGTGGAGAGCAGAGGTTTCAGACTGAGGTACAGGAGGACTTTTACAGAGAGCAGTGATTGGATACTGGGGTGTAGAAAGACTGTTACTGAGAGCAGAGTTTGGAGACTCAGGTGCAGAAAAACTGTTACAGGAAGAGAGTTTGAAAATTAAGGTGCTAAAGGACCCTTAAAGAGAGCAGAGTTTGGAGACTGTGGTATAGGACTGTTACCTAGAGCAAAGGTTGGAGACTGGAGTGCAGATGGACTCTTACATAGAGCATAGGTTGGAGACTGAGGTGCAAAGGATAGATACAGAGAACAGATTTTGGAGACTTGGGTTCAGGCAGACTGATACAGAAAGCAGATGTTGGAGACTGGGGTGTAGAAGGACCTTTACAAAGAGCAGAGTTTGGAGACTGTGAAACAGAAGGTTTGTTATTGATAACAGATCTCGGAGACTGGGAGCAGAAGGACTGTTGCAGAGAGCAGAGATTAGAGACTGGGGTGGAGAAAGAATGTTATAGAGAGCAGAGTTTGGAAACTAGAGTGCAGAAGTATCTTATAGAGAGCAGAGTTTGGAGACTGTGGAGCAGAAGGACTGTTGCTGAGAGCAGAGGTTTGAGACTGGGGTCCAGAAGGATCCTTGCAGAGAGCGGAGTTTGGAGACTGGGGTGCAGAAGGAGTGTTGCAGAAAGCAGATGTTGAAGACTGGGGTGCAGAAGGAATGTTGCTGAGAGCAGATTTTAGAGACTGGGGTGCAGAAGGACTATTACAGAGAGCAGAGGTTGGAGACTGAGGTGCAGAAGGACTGTTATACAGAGCAGAGTTTGGAGACTTGGGTGTAGAAGGACTTTTTCAGAGAGCATAGGTTGGAGACTGGGGTTCAGATGGATCTTACAGAGAGCCAAGTTTGGAGACTGAGGTTTAAAACGACTGTTGCAGACAGCAGATGTTGGAGACTGGGGTTGAGAAGAATCGTTACAGAGAGAAGAGGTTTTAGTCTGGGGTGAATAAAGCCTGTTACAGAGAGCAGAGTTTGGAGAATGGGTTGCAGAAGTCCTGTTACGGAGAACAGAAGTTGGAGACTGTTGTGCCAAAGGACAGGTACAATGTGCAGAGTTTAAAGACTGGGTTGCAGAAGGATCTTGCAGAGAGCAGAGTTGGAAGACTGAGGTGCAGAATGACTGTTGCAGAGAGCAGATGTTGGTAACTAGTGTGCAGAAGGACTGTTGTAGAGAGCAGAATTTTTAGACTAGGGTGGAAAAGGACTGTTGCAGAGAGCAGAGGTTTGAGACTGAGGTGCGGAAGTCCTGTTACAGAGAGCAGAGGTTGGAGACTCTGGTGCACAAGGACTGTTACAGAGAGTAGAGGTTGGAAACAGGGGTTCAGAATCATCTTACAGAGAGCAGAATTTGGAGACTGAGGTGCAGATGGACTGTTGCAGAGATCAGAGTTTGGAGACTGGGGTGCAGAAGGATCATTGCAGAGAGCACATTATGGAGACTGGGGAGCAGAAGGACTGCTACAGAAAGCTGAGTTTTTAGACTGGCGTCCAGAAGGCTTGTTATAGAGAGAAGAGGTGGGAGACTTGGGTGCAGAAGGACTGTTATAGAGAGCAGAGTTTGGAGACTGGGTTTCTGAAAAATCTTACGGAGAGAAGAGGTTGGACACTGATGTGCAGGTGGACTGTTACAGAGAGCAGAAGTTGGAGACTCGGGTGCAGAAGGACTGTTACAGAGAGCAGAGGTTGGATACAGGGGTGCAGAATCATCTTACAGAGAGCAGAATTTGGAGACTGAGGTGCAGATGGACTGTTGCAGAGATCAGATGTTGGAGACTGGGGTGCAGAAGAATCGCTGCAGAGAGCTCATTATAGAGACTTGGGTGCAGAAGGCCTGCTACAGAGTGAAGAGTTGGAAGACTGGCATCCAGAAGGCCTTTTACAGAGAGGAAAAGTTGGAGACTTGGGTGCAGAATGACTGTTATAAAGAGCTGAGTTTGGAGACTGGGTTGCTGAAAGATCTTACAGAGAGAAGAGGTTGGAGACTGAGGTGCAGGTGGACTGTTACAGAGAGCAGTGTTTGGAGACTGAGGTGCAGAAGGACCATGCAGAGAGGAGAGGTGTCAGACTTAGGTGACAAAGGACTGTTACAGAGAGCAGAGGTTGGAGACTGAGGTGTAGAAGTACTGTTAGAAAGAGCAGAGTTTGGAGACTCAGGTGCAGAAAAACTGTTACAGAAAGCAGAGTTTGGAAATTAAGGTACTGATGGACCCTTACAGAGAGCAGAGTTTCGAGACTGTGGTATATGAATGTTACCTAGAGCAGAGGTTGGAGACTGGAGTGCAGAAGGACTCTTACATAGAGCATAGGTTGGAGACTGAGGTGCAAAGGATAGATACAGAGAACAGATTTTGGAGACTGGGGTTCAGGCAGACTGATACAGAAAGCAGAGTTTGGAGACTGGGGTGTAGAAGGACCTTTACAAAGAGCAGAGGTTGGAGACTGCGGAACAGAAGGACTGTTACAGAGAACAGATCTCGGAGACTGGGAGCAGAAGGGCTGTTGCAGAGAGCAAAGGTTGGAGACTGGGGTGAAGTAGGAATGTTATAGAGAGCAGAATTTGGGAACTAGAGTGCAGAAGGATCTTATAGAGATCAGAGGTTGGAGACTGTGGTGCAGAAGGACTGTTGCTGAGAGCAGAAGTTGGAGACTGGTGTCCAGAAGGATCATTGCAGAGAGCGGAGTTTGGAGACTGGGGTGCAGAAGGAGTGTTGCAGAGAAAAGATGTTGAAAACTGGGGTGCAGAAGGAATGTTGGAGAGAGCAGATTTTAGAGACTGGGGTGCAGAAGGACTGTTACAGAGAGCAGAGGTTGATGACTTACGTGCAGAAGGACTGTTACAGAGAGCAGAGTCTGGAGATTTGGGTGTAGACGGACTGTTACAGAGAGCATAGTTTGGAGACTGGGGTTCAGATGGATGTTACACAGAGCAGAGTTTAAAGACTGGGGTTCCAAACGACTGTTGCAGACAGCAGATGTTGGAGACTGGGGTGGACAAGAATCGTTGCAGAGAGAAGAGGTTTTAGAGTGGGGTGAATAAAGCCTGTTACAGAGAACAGAATTTGGAGACTGGGTTGCAGAAGTCCTGTTACAGAGAGCAGAAGTTAGAGACTGTTGTGCAGAAGGATAGGTACAAAGTGCAGAGTTTAAAGAATGGGTTGCAGAAGGATCTTCCAGAGAGCAGAGTTGGGAGACTGAGGTGCAGAACGACTGTTACAGAGAGCCGAGGTAGGAGACTGGGGTGCAGAGGGGTCATTGCAGAGAGAAGAGTTTTAAGACTGAGGTGCAGAATGACTGTTGCAGAGAGCAGATGTTGGAGACTAGCGTGCAGAAGGACTGTAACAGAGAGCAGAGGTTGGAAACAGGGGTGCAGAAGCATCTTACAGAGAGCAGAATTTGGAGACTGAGGTGCAGATGGACTGTTGCAGAGATCAGAGGTTGGAGAGTGGGGTGCAGAAGGATCATTGCAGAGAGCACATTATGAAGACTGGGGTGCAGAAGTCCTGCTACAGAGAGCAGAGTTGGGAGACTGGCGTCCAGAAAGCCTGTTACAGAGAGGAGAGGTTGGAGACTGGGGTGCAGAAGGACTGTTATAGAGAGCAGAGTTTGGAGACAGGGGTGCAGGAGGCCTGCTACAGAGAGCAGATTTGAGAGACTGGCGTCCAGAAGGCCTGTTACAGAGAGGAGAGGTTAGAGACTGGGGTCCAGAAGGACTGTTACAGAGAGGAGACGTTGGAGACTGGGTTTCAGAAGGATCTTACAAGGAAAGAGTTTGGAGACTGAGGTGCAGAAGGACTGTTACAGAAAGCAGAGGTTCAAGACTGAGGTGCAGAAGGATCGTTACAAAGAGCAGAGGTTGGAGACTGGAGTACAGACGGGCTTTTACAGAGAGCAATGGTTTGATACTGGGGTGCAGAAGGAATGTTGCAGAGAGCAGAGGTTGGAGACTGAGGTTCAGAAGGACTGTTGCTGAGAGTAGAGGTTGGAGATTGGCGTGCAGAAGGACTGTTGCAGAGAGCACAGGTTTTAGACTGCAATGTAGAAAAACTGTTGCAGAGAGTAGAGTTTTGAAATTGGGGTGCAGAAGGAGTGTAGCAGAGAGTAGAGGTTGGAGACTAAGGTGCAGAAGTACAGTTACACAGAGCACAGTTTGGAGAATGGGGTGCAGAAGGATCGTTGCAGAGAGCACATTATGGAGATTTGTGTGCAGAAGTCCTGCTACAGAGAGCAGAGTTGTGAGACTGGCGTCCACAAGGCCTGTTACAGAGAGGAGAGGTTGGAGACTGGGGTGCAGAAGGACTGTTATAGAGAGCAGAAGGATCGTTGCAATAAGCAGAGCTTTGAGAAATGGGTGCAGAAGGATCTTACAGAGAGCAGAAGTTGGAGACAGTGTTGCAAATGGACTGTTGCAGAGATCAGAGGTTGGAGACTGTGGTGCAGTAGGATCATTACAGAGAGCAGAGTTTGGAGACTGGGGTGCAGAAGGATCGTTGCAGAGAGCAGAGGTTGAAGACTGGGGTGCAGATGGACTGTTACAGAGACCAGAGTTTGGAGATGAGGTGCAGAAGGATCGTAACAGAGAGCAGAGGTTGAAGACTGTGTTGCAGAAGGACTGATACAGAGATCAGAGGTTGGAGACTCGAGTTTAAAAGGACTGATACAGAGAGCAGATGTTTGAGACTGGGGTGCAGAAGTACTGTAGCAGAGAGCAGAGGTTGGAGACTGGGGTGCAGAAGGACTGTTGCAGAGAGCAGAGGTTAGAGACTGCGTTGCACAAGGACCATTACAGAGATCAGAGTTATGAGACTGTGGTACAGAAGGACTGTTACAGAGAGCAGAGGTTGGATACTGGTGTGCAGAAAGACTGATGCAGAGAACAGAGTTTGGAGACAGTGGTGCAGACGGAGTGTTTCAGAGAGCAGAGGTTGGAGAGTCAGGTGCAGAAAGATTGTTACAGAGAGTAGAGGTAAAACTGGTTTGCAGAAGGACTGATCCATAAAGCATAGGTTGGAGAATGGGGTTCAGAAGGCCTTTTACATAGAGCATCGGTCGGAGACTTAGGTGCTGAAGGTTCATTACATAGAGCAGAGGTTGGAGACTGAGGTGCAGTAGGACTGTTACAGAGAGGAGCGGTTGGAGACTGGGGTGCAGAAGGATTCTTACAGAATGCAGAGGATGGAGACTGGGGTGCAGAAGGAGTGTTACAGAGAACAGAGGATAGAGACTGGGGTGCAGAACGAGAATTACAGAGAGCAGAGTTTGTAGATTGGTGACCAGAAGAACTGTTACAGAGAGCAGAGGTTGGAGAATGGGGGGCAGAAGGTCTGTTATAGAGAGCAGAGTTTGGAGACTGAGGTGAAGAAGAATTTTTACAGAGAACAGAGTTTGGACACTGATTTGCAGAAGGACTGTTACAGAGAGCATAGTTTGGCAACTGGGGTGCAGAATAACTGATATGGAAAGTAGAGTTTTGAGACTTGGGTGCAGAAGGAACGTTACAGACAGCAGAGGTTAAAGACTGCGGTACAGAAGAACTGTTACAGAGAGCAGAGTTTGGAGCCTGGGGTGCAGAAGGACTGTTTCAGATAACAGAGGTTGGATACTGGGGTGCAAAATGACCATAGCAGAGAGCAGAGTTTGGAGACTGAGGTGCAGAAAGACTGTTATAAAGAGCAAAGTTTGGAGACCGGTGTGAAGACAGATCTTACAGAGAGCAAAGGTTGGAGACTGGGTGCAGAAGGACTGTTGCAGAGAGCAGTGGTTGGAGACTGAGGTGGAGAAGGATCATTGCAGAGAGAAGAGGTTGGATACTGGGGTGCATTAGGCCTGTTACAGAGAGCAGAGTTTGGAGACTGTGGTGCAGAAGACCTGTTACAGAGTGTAGAGTTTGAGACTGGTGTGCAAAATTCTCTTACAGAGAGCAGAGGTTGCAGACTGGGTGCAGAAAGACTGTTGCAGAGAGCAGTGGTGGAGACTGAGGTGGAGAAGTATGATTACAGAGAGAAGAGGTTGGAGACTGGGGTGCATTAGGCCTGTTACAGAGAGCAGAGTTTGGAGACTGTGGTTCAAAAGACCTGTTACAGAGAGTAGAGTTTGGAGACTGGTGTGCTAATGGATTGTTACAGATAACAGAGAATGGAGACTGAGGTGCAGAAGGATTGTTACAGAGAGCAGAGACTGGAGACTGAAGTGCAGAAAGACTCTTACAGAGAGCAGAGTTTGGAGACTGGGGTGCAGCAGGACAGTTGCAGAGAGCACTGGTTGGAGACTGGAGTGCAGAAAAAATGTTGCAAAGAGCAGAGGTTTGAGACTGGGGTGAAGAAGGACTGTAGCGGAGAGCAGAGGTTGGAGACTCGGGTGCAGTAGGATCGTCGCAGAGAGCAGAGTTTGGAGACTCAGGTGCAGAAGGACTTTTACAGAGAGCAGAGGTTGGAGACTGGGGTGCAGAATAAGTGATATGGAAAGAAGAGTTATGAGTCTTGGGTGCAGAAGGACCGATACAGACAGCAGAGGTTGGAGACTGTGGTACAGAAGGACTGTTACAGAGAGCAGAGTTTGGAGCCTGGGGTGTAGAAAGACTTTTACTGAGAACAGAGGTTGGAGACTGGGGTGCAGAAGGAATATAGCATAGAGCAGAAGTTGGAGACTGAGGTGCAGAAGGTCTGTTATTGAGAGCAAAGTTTGGAGACCAGGGTGAAGGAGGATCATACAGAGAGCAGATTTTGGAGACTGGGGTGCAGAAAAACTGTTGAAAAGAGCAGAGGTTGGAGAGTGAGGTGCAGAAGGACTGTTACAGAGAGCAGAGTTTGGAGACTGGGGTGTAGAATAACTTATATGAAAAGTATAGTTTGGAGACTGGGGTGCAGAAGGAACGTTACAGACAGCAGAGGTTGGAGACTGCGGTACAAAAGAACTGTTTCAGAGAGCAGAGTTTGGAGCCTGTGGTGCAGAAGGACTGTTGCAGATAACAGAGTTTGGATACTGGGGTGCAGAATGACCGTAGCAGAGAGAAGAGTTTGGAGACCGAGGTGCAGAAGGACTGTTATACAGAGCAAAGTTAAGAGACCGGTGTGAACAAGGATCTTGCAGAGAGCAGAGGTTGGAGACTGGGTGCAGAAGGACTGTTGCAGAGAGCAGTGGTTGGAGACTGAGATGGAGAAGGATCATTGAAGAGAAAAAAGGATGGAGACTGGGGTGCATTAGGCATGTTACAGAGAGCAGAGTTTGGAGACTGTGTTGCAGAAGACCTGTTACAGAGAACAGAGGTTGGAGACTGTGTGCTGATGGATTGTTACAGATAGCAGAAAATGGAGAATGATGTGCAGAAGGATTGTTACAGAGAGTAGAGGTATGAGACTAGGGTGCAGAAGGATCATTGCGGAGAGCAGAGGTTGGATTATGAGGGTAAGAAGGATCGTTGCAGAGCCCAGAGGTTTCAGACTGTGGTGCAGAAAGATCGTTACAAAGAGGAGAGGTTGGAGACTGGAGTGCAGAAGGACAGTTACAGAGAGCACCGATTGAGACTGGGGTGCAGAAGAAATGTTGCAGAGAGCAGAAGTTGGAGACCGGGTTGCAGAAGGACTCTTACTGAGAGCAGAGGTTGAAGTCTGGGGTGCAGAAGAACTGATACAGAAAGCTAATGTTGGAGACTGGGGTGCAGAAGGACCATTACAGAGAGCAGAGTTTTGAGACTGCGGTACAAAAGGACTGTTACAGAGAGCAGATTTAGGATACTGTTGTGCAAAAGGACTGATCCAGAAAGTATAGTTTGGAGAATAGGGTGCTGAAGGTTCATTACAGAGAGCAGAGGTTGGACACTGAGTTTCAGAAAGACTGTTACAGAGAGTAGCGGTTGGAGACTGGGGTGCAGAAAGATTCTTACAGAGAGCAGAGAAAAAACACTGGGGTGCAGAAGGACAGTTACAGAGAGCAGAGGATGGAGACTGAGGTGAAGAAGGATCGTTGAAGAGAGAAAAGATTTGAAACTGGGTTGCAGAAGGCCTGTTACAGAGTGCAGAGTTTGGAGAGTGGGTGCAGAAGGTTTGTTACAGAGAGCAGAGTTTGGAGACTGGGGTGCAGAAAGATTGTTGCAGAGAGCACAGGTTGGAGACTGGGGTGCAGAAGGCCTGTTACAGAGAGAAGACTTTGGAGATTGGGGTGCAGAAGACTGTTACAGAGAGCAGCGTTTAAAGAATGGGTTGCAGAAGGATCTTATAGAGAGCAGAGTTTGGAGACTGAGGTGCACAAAAACTTTTACAGAGAGTAGAGGGTGGAGACTGGGCTGCAGAAGGAGTGTTATAGATAGCAGAGTTTGGAGATTGGGGTGCAGAAAACTGCTTCTGAGAGCAGAGGTTGGAGACAGGGGTGCACAAGGACTGATACAGAGATCAGAGGTTGGAAACTAAGGTGCAGAAGGATCGTTACACAAAGCAGATTTTGGTTACTGGGTATTAAAGTAATGCTGCAGAGAGCAGAGGTTGGATACTGAGCTGTAAAAGAACTGATACAGAGAGCAGATGTTGGAGACTGAGGTGCAGAAGTACTATAGCAGATAGCAGAGGTTGGAGACTGGGATGCAGAAGGACATTAGCAGAGAGCACAGGTTGGAGACTGGGGTGCAGAAGGACAGTTTTAGAGAACAGAGTGTGGAGACTGGGGTGCAGAAGAACCGTTGCAGAGAGCAGAGGTTGGAGACTGAGGTGTAGAAGGATTGTTACAGAGAGCAGAGTTTAGAGACTTGGTTCCGAAGGACTGTTACAGAGAGCAGAGTTTGCAAACTTGGGTGCCGAAGGACTGTTACAGATAGAACAATTTCGAGACTGGGTTGCAGAAGGATCTTACAGAAAGCATTTTCTAGACTGAGGCTAAGAAGAACTGTTACAGAGAGCAAAGTTTGGAAACTCGGGTGAAGAAGGATTTTTGCAGAGAGCCGAGTTTTCAGACTGAGGTGCAGAAGGACTTTTTCAGAGAGCAGAAGTTGGATCCTGGGGTGCAGAAGGACTGTTACAGAGAGCAGAGTTTGAAGACTGGGGTGCAGAAGGATTGATACAGAGAGCAGAGTTTCGAGATTGGGGTGCAGAAGAACTGTTACAGAGAGCAAAGGTTGGAGACTGGGTTGCAGGAGGACTGTTGCAGAGAGCAGAGATTGGAGACTGAGGTGCAGAAAGACTGTTAAAGAGAGCAGAGGTTAGAGACTAAGGTGAAGAAGGATTGGTACAGATAGGAGAGGTTGGAGACTGAAGTGTAGAAGGACTGTAACAGAGAGCAGAGGTTTGAAACTGGGGTGCAGAGAAATCGTTGCAGAGAACAGAGGTTGGAAACTGAGGTGCAGAAAAATCGTTGCAGAGAGCAGAGGTTGGAGACTGAGGTGCAGAAGGATCGTTACAGAGAGCAGAGGTTGGAGACCTGGGTCATAAAGACAGTTACAGAGAGCACAGTTTGGAGACTGGTGTGCAGAAGAAATGTTGCAGTGAGCAGAGATTGATTGGAGACTGCGTTAGAGTAGTACCTTTACAAAGAGCAGAGGGTGGAGACTGGGGTACAGAAAGATTGTCACCTAGAGCAGAGTTTGGAAACTGCGGTGCTGAAGGATGTTACAGAGAGCAGAGGCTGGACACTGGGGTCAGAAGCACTGTTGCAGAAAACAGACGCTGGAGACTGGGTTGCAGAAGGATCGTTGCAGACAGCAGAGGTTTGAGACTGAGGTGCAGGAGGCTCGCTACAGAGAGCAGAGTTTGGAGACCGGGGTGCAGTAGGATAGTTACAGAGAGCACAGTTTAAAGACTGAGTGCAGAAGAGATGTAGCAGAGAGAAGAAGTTGGAGACTGGGGTGCAGAAGAACTGTAGCAGAGAGCAGAGTTTTGAGACTGGGGTGCAGAATGACTGCTGCAGAGAAAAGAGGTTGGATACTGGGGTGCAGAAGGGCCATTGCAGAGGGATGTGTTTGGAGACTGTGGAGCAGAATGACTGTTACAGAGAGCAAAGTTTGGAAAACGGGGTGCAGAAGGATCTTACAGAAAGCAGAGGTTGGAGACTGGGGTGCAGAAGGACTGTTGCAGAGAGAAGAGGTTGGAGACTGAGATGCAGAAGGCCTGTTACAGAGAGCAGACTTTGGTGACTGAGTTGCAGAAGACCTGTTACAGAGAGAAGATGTTGAAGACTGGGGTGCAAAAGGATTGTTACAGATAGCACAGTTTGGAGACTGGGGTTTAGAAAGATTGTTGCAGAGAGCAGAGGTTTCAGACTGAGGCTTAGAAGGTCTGTTACAGAGAGCAGAGTTTTGAGTCTGAGGTTCAGAAGGACTGTTTCAGAAAGCAGAGTTTGGCAATTGGGGTGCAAAAGGACCGTTATAGAGAGTAGAGGTTGGAGACTGCGGTATAGAAGGACTGTTACAGAGAGCAAAGTGTAGAGACTGGGGTGCAGAAGGACTGTTACAGAGAGCAGACATTGGACACAAAGGTGCAGACAGATTTTTAAAGAGAGCAGAGATTGGATACTGGGGTTCAGAAAGACCATGACAAAGAGCAAAGAATGGAGACTGAGATGCAGAAGGACTTTTACAGAGAGCAGAGGTAGGAGACTGAGGTGCAGAAAGATCCTTGCAGAAAGAAGAGTTTGGAGACTGGGGTGCAGAAGGACTGTTACAGAAAGCAGAGTTTGGCAATTGGGGTGCAGATGGACCTTTACAAAGAGAAGAGGTTGGAGACTGTGATACAAAAGGACTCTTACAAAGAGCAGAGTTTGGAGACTGGGTAGAAGAAGGATCATTGCAGATAGCAGATGTTGGAATCTGGGGTGTAGAAGGACTGTTACAGAGAGCAGACATTGGACACAGAGGTGCAGACGGATTGTTAAAGAGAGCAGAGATTGGATACTGGGGTTCAGAAAGACCATTACAGAGAGCAAAGAATGGAGACTGAGATGCAGAAGGACTTTTACAGAGAGCAGAGGTAGGAGACTGAGGTGCAGAAGGATCCTTGCAGAGAGAAGAGTTTGGAGTCTGGGGTGCAGAAGGACTGATACAGAAAGCAGAGTTTGGCAATTGGGGAGCAGATGGACCTTTACAAAGAGAAGAGGTTGGAGACTGTGATACAAAAAGACTTTTACAGAGAGCAGAGTTTGGAGACTGGGTAGAAGAAGGATCATTGCAGAGAGCAGATGTTAAAATCTGGGGTGCAGAAGGACTGTTACAGAGAGCACAGGTTGGAGACTGGGGTGCAGAATGACTGTTACAGAGAGCAGACATTGGACACAGAGGTGCAGACGGATTGTTAAAGAGCGCAGAGATTGGATACTGGGTTCAGAATGACCATTACAGAGAGCAAACAATGGAGACTGAGATGCAGAGGAATTTTACAGAGAGCTGAGGTAGGAGACTGAGGTGCAGAAGGATCCTTGGAGAGAGAAGAGTTTGGAAACTGGGGTGGAGAAGGACTGGTACAGAAAGCAGAGTTTGGCAATTGGGGAGCAGATGGACCTTTACAAAAAGAAGGGGTTGGAGACTGCGATCCAAAAGGACTTTTACAGAGAGCAGAGTTTGGAGACTGGGTAGAAGAAGGATCATTGCAGAGAGCAGATGTTGGAATCTGGGGTGCTGAAGGACTGTTACAGAGAGCAGAGTTTAAAGACTGGGGTGCAGAAGGCCCGTTACAGAGAGCAGAGTTTGGAGACTGGGGTGCAGAAGACTCTTACAGAGAGCAGCGTTTGGAGAATGGGTTGCAGAAAAATCTTAGAGAGAGCAGAGGTTGGAGACTGAGGTGCAGAAGGACTTTTACAGAGAGTAGAGGGTGGAGACTGGGGTGCATAAGGAGTGTTACAGAGAGCAGAGTTTGGAGATTGGGGTGCACCAGAACTGTTACTGAGAGCAGAGGTTGGAGACAGGGGTGCAGAAAGACTGTTTCAGAGAGCAGAGTTTTGAGACTGAGGTGCAGAAGGACTGTTACAGAGAGCATATTTTGGAAACTGGGATGTAAAAGGACCATTGCAGAGAGCAGAGGTTAGAGACTGGGGATAAGAAGGATCTTTGCAGAGAGCAGATGTTGGAGACTGGGTGCATAAAGACTATTAAAGAGAGCAGAGGTTGGAGAATAAGGTGCAGAAAGATCATTTCTGAGTGCAGAGGTTTGAGACAGGGGTGCAGAAGGACTGTGACAGATTGAAGAACTTGGAGACATAAGTCCAGAAGGACATTTACAGAGAGGAGAGGTTTGAGACTGGGGTGCAAAAGGATTCTTACAGAGAGCAGAGGATTGAGACTGGGGTGCAGAATGATCGTTGCAGAGAACAGCGGTTGGAGAATGAGGTGCAGAAGGATCGCTACAGAGAGCAGAGGTTGAAGACGTTGGTGAAGCAGGACAGTTACAGAGAGCACAGGTTAGATACTTGGGTGCAGAAGAAGTGTTTCAGAGAGCAGAGGTTGGAGAAAGGGGTGCAGAAGTACTTTAGCTGCGAAAAGAATTTGGAGACTGGGGTGCAGAAGGATTGTTACAGAAAGCACATTTTGAAGACTTGGGTGCAGAAGGATCGTTGCAGAGAGCAGAGGTTTCAGACTGAGGCTTAGAAGGACTGTTACAGAGAGCAGAGTTTGGAATCTGAGGTGCAGAAGGACTGTTACAGAAAGCAGAGGTTGGCAATTGGGGTGCAGAAGGTCAGTTATAAAGAGAAGAGGTTAGAGACTGCGGTACAGAAGGACTGTTAGAGAGAGCAGAGTTTGGAAACTTTGGTGCAGAAGGACCGTTGTAGAGAGCAGATGTTGCAGACTAGGGTGCAGACTGATTGTTAAAGAGAGCAGAGATTGGATACTGGGGTTCAGAAAGACCATTACAGAGAGCAAAGTTTCGAGATTGGGGTGCAGAAGGACTTTTACAGAGAGCAGAGGTAGGAGACTGAGGTGCAGAAGGATCCTTGCAGAGAGAAGAGTTTGGAGACTGGGGTGAAAAAGGACTGTTACAGAAAGCAGAGTTTGGCAATTGGGGAGCAGATGGACCTTTACAAAGAGAAGAGGTTGGAGACTGTGATACAAAAGGACTTTTACAGAGAGCAGAGTTTGGAGACTGGCTAGAAGAAGGATCATTGCAGAGAGCAGATGTTAAAATCTGGGGTGCAGAAGGATTGTTACAGAGAGCACAGGTTGGAGACTGGGGTGCAGAAGGACTGTTACAGAGAGCAGACATTGGACACAGAGGTGCAGAAGGATTGTTAAAGAACGCAGAGATTGGATACTGGGGTTCAGGAAGACCATTACAGAGAGCAAAGATTGGAGACTGAGATGCAGAAGGACTTTTACAGAGAGCAGAGGTAGGAGACTGAGGTGCAGAAGGATCCTTGCAGAGAGAAGAGTTTGGAGACTGGGGTGCAGAAGGACTGTTACAGAAAGCAGAGTTTGGCAATGGGGAGCAGATGGACCTTTATAAAGAGAAGGGGTTGAAGACTGCGATACAAAAGGACTTTTACGAAGAGGAGAGTTTGGAGACTTGGTAGAAGAAGGATCATTGCAGAGAGCAGATGTTGAATCCTGGGGTGCAGAAGAACTGTTACAGAGAGCAGAGTTTGAAGACTGAAGTGCAGAAGGCCCGTTAGAGAGAGCAGAGTTTGGAGACTGGGGTGCAGAAGACTCTTACAGAGAGCAGCGTTTGGAGAATGGGTTGCAGAAGGATCTTAGAGAGAGCAGAGGTTGGAAACTGAGGTGCAGAAGGACTTTTACAGAGAGTAGAGGGTGGAGACTGGGGTGCATAAGGAGAGTTACAGAGAGCAGAGTTTGAAGATTGGGGTGCACCAGAATTGTTACTGAGAGCAGAGGTTGGAGACAGGGGTGCAGAAAGAGTGTTTCAGAGAGCAGAGTTTTGAGACTGAGGTGCAGAAGGACTGTTACAGAGAGCATATTTTGGAAACTGGGATGTAAAAGGACCATTGCAGAGAGCAGAGCTTGGAGACTGGGGATAAGAAGGATCATTGCAGAGAGCAGATGTTGGAGACTAGGTGCATAAGGACTATTAAAGAGAGCAGAGGTTGGAGACTAAGGTGCAGAAAGATCATTTCTGAGTGCAGAGGTTTGAGACTGGGTTGCCGAAGGACTGTTACAGATTGAAGAACTTGGAGACATAAGTCCAGAAGGACATTTACAGAGAGGAGAGGTTTGAGACTGGGGTGCAAAAGGATTCTTACAGAGAGCAGAGGATTGAGACTGGGGTGCAGAAGGATCTTTTGCAGAGAGCAGAGGTTGGAGAATGAGGTGCAGAAGGATTGCTACAAAGAGCAGAGGTTGGAGACGTTGGTTAAGCAGGACAGTTACAGAGAGTACAGGTTAGATACTTGGGTGCAGAAGAAGTGTTTCAGAGAGCAGAGGTTGGAGAAAGGGGTGCAGAAGTACTTTAGCTGCGAAAAGAGTTTGGAGTCTGGGGTGCAGAAGGATTGTTACTGAACGCACATTTTGGAGACTTGGGTGCACAAGGATCGTGGCAGAGAGCAGAGGTTTCAGACTGAGGCTTAGAAGGACTGTTACAGAGAGCAGAGGTTGGAATCTGAGGTGCAGAAGGACTGTTACAGAAAGCAAAGGTTGGCAATTGGGGTGCAGAAGGACAGTTATAAAGAGAAGAGGTTGGAGACTGCGGTACAGAAGGACTGTTAGAGAGAGCAGAGTTTGGAAACTGAGGTGCAGAAGGATTGTTACAGAGAGCAGAGTTTCGAAATTGGGGTGCAGAAGAACTGTTACAGAGAGCAAAAGTTGGAGACTGGGTTGCAGAAGGACTGTTGCAGAGAGCAGAGATTGAAGACTGAGGTGCAGAAAGACTGTTAAAGAGAGCAGAGGTTAGAGACTAAGGTGAAGAAGGATTGGTACAGATAGGAGAGGTTAGAGACTGAAGTGTAGAAGGACTGTAACAGAGAGCAGAGGTTTGAAACTGGGGTACAGAGGGATCGTTGCAGAGAGCAGAGGTTGGAAACTGAGGTGCAGAAAGATCGTTGCAGAGAGCAGAGGTTGGAGACTGAGGTGCAGAAGGATCGTTACAGAGAGCAGAGGTTAGAGACCTGGGTCATAAAGACAGTTACAGAGAGCACAGTTTGGAGAATGGTGTGCAGAAGAAATGTTGCAGTGAGCAGAGATTGATTTGAGACTGCGTTACAATAGTACCGTTACAAAGAGCAGAGGGTGGAGACTGGGGTGCAGAAGGATTGTCACCTAGAGCAGAGTTTGGAAACTGCGGTGTCGAAGGATGTTACAGAGAGCAGAGGCTGGACACTGGGGTCAGAAGCACTGTTGCAGAAAACAGACGCTGGAGACTGGGTTGCAGAAGGATCGTTGCAGATAGCAGAGGTTTGAGACTGAGGTGCAGGAGGCTCGCTACAGAGAGCAGAGTTTGGAGACCGGGGTGCAGTAGGATAGTTACAGAGAGCACAGTTTAAAGACTGAGTGCAGAAGAGATGTAGCAGAGAGAAGAAGTTGGAGACTGGGGTGCAGAAGAACTGTAGCAGAGAGCAGAGTTTTGAGACTGGGGTGAAGAATGACTGCTGCAGAGAAAAGACGTTGGATACTGGGGTGCAGAAGGGCCATTGCAGAGGGATGTGATTGGAGACTGAGGTGCAGAATGACTGTTACAGAGAGCAAAGTTTGGAAAACGGGGTGCAGAAGGATCTTACAGAAAGCAGAGGTTGGAGACTGGGGTGCAGAAGGACTGTTGCAGAGAGAAGAGGTTGGAGACTGTGATGCAGAAGGCCTGTTACAGAGAGCAGACTTTCGTGACTGAGTTGCAGAAGACCTGTTACAGAGAGAAGATGTTGGAGACTGGGGTGCAGAAGGATTGTTACAGACAGCACAGTTTGGAGACTGGGGTTTAGAAAGATTGTTGCAGAGAGCAGAGGTTTCAGACTGAGGCTTAGAAGGTCTGTTACAGAGAGCAGAGTTTTGAGTCTGAGGTTCAGAAGGACTGTTTCAGAAAGCAGAGTTTGGCAATTGGGGTGCAAAAGGACCGTTATAGAGAGTAGAGGTTGGAGACTGCGGTATAGAAGGACTGTTACAGAGAGCAAAGTTTAGAGACTGGGGTGCAGAAGGACTGTTACAGAGAGCAGACATTGGACACAGAGGTGTAGACGGATTGTTAAAGAGAGCAGAGATTGGATACTGGGGTTCAGAAAGACCATTACAGAGAGCAAAGAATGGAGACTGAGATGCAGAAGGACTTTTACAGAGAGCAGAGGTAGGAGACTGAGGTGCAGAAGGATCCTTGCAGAGAGAAGAGTTTGGAGACTGGGGTGCAGAAGGACTGTTACAGAAAGCAGAGTTTGGCAATTGGGGTGCAGATGGACCTTTACAAAGAGAAGAGGTTGGAGACGGTGATACAAAAGGACTTTTACAGAGAGCAGAGTTTGGAGACTGGGTAGAAGAAGGATCATTGCAGAGAGCAGATGTTGGAATCTGGGGTGCAGAAGGACTGTTACAGCGAGCACAGGTTGGAGACTGGGGTGCAGAAGGACTGTAACAGAGAGCAGACTGTGGACACAGAGGTGCAGACGGATTGTTAAAGAGAGCAGAGATTGGATACTGGGGCTCAGAAAGACCATTACAGAGAGCAAAGAATGGAGACTGAGATGCAGAAGAACTTTTCCAGAGAGCAGAGGTAGGAGACTGAGGTTCAGAAGGATACTTGCAGAGAGAAGAGTTTGGGGACTGGAGTGCAGAAGGACTGTTACAGAAAGCAGAGTTTGGCAGTTGGGGAGCAGATGGACCTTTACAAAGAGAAGAGGTTGGAGACTGCGATACAAAAGGACTTCTACAGAGAGCAGAGTTTGGAGACTGGGTAGAAGAAGGATCATTGCAGAAAGCAGATGTTGGAATCTGGGGTGCGGAAGGACTGTTACAGAGAGCAGAATTTGAAGACTGGGGTGCAGAAGGCCCGTTACAGAGAGCAGAGTTTGGCGACTGGGGTGAAGAAAACTCTTACAGAGAGCAGCGTTTGGAGAATGGGTTGTAGAAGGATCTTAGAGAGAGCAGAGGTTGGAGACTTAGGTGCAGAAGGACTTTTACAGAGAGTAGAGGGTGGAGACTGGGGTGCAGAAGGAGTGTTACAGAGAGCAGAGTTTGGAGATTTGGGTGCACCAGAACTCTTACTGAGAGCAGAGGTTGGAGACAGGGGTGCAGAAAGAGTGTTTCAGAGAGCAAAGTTTTGAGACTGAGGTGCAGATGGACTGTTACAGAGAGCATATTTTGGAAACTGGGATGTAAAAGGACCATTGCAGAGAGCAGAGGTTGGAGACTGGGGATAAGAAAGATCTTTGCAAAGAGCAGATGTTGGAGACTGGGTGAATAAGGACTATTAAAGAGAGCAGAGGTTGGACACTAAGGTGCAGAAAGATCATTTCTGAGTGCAGAGGTTTGAGACTGGGGTGCAGAAAGACTGTTTCAGATTGAAGAACTTGGAGACATAAGTCCAGAAGGACATTTACAGAGAGGAGAGGTTTGAGACTGGGGTGCAAAAGGATTCTTACAGAGAGCAGAGGATTGAGACTGGGGTGCAGAAGGATCTTTTGCAGAGAGCAGAGGTTGGAGAATGAGGTGCAGAAGGATCGCTACAGAGAGCAGAGGTTGGAGACTTTGGTGAAGCAGGACAGTTACAGAGAGCACAGGTTAGATACTTGGGTGCAGAAGAAGTGTTTCAGAGAGCAGAGGTTGGAGAAAGGAGTGCAGAGGTACTTTAGCTGCGAAAAGAATTTGGAGACTGGGGTGCAGAAGGATTGTTACAGAACGCACAATTTGGAGACTTGGGTGCAGAAGGATCGTGGCAGAGAGCAGAGGTTTCAGACTGAGGCTTAGAAGGACTGTTACAGAGAGCAGAGGTTGGAATCTGAGGTGCAGAACGACTGTTACAGAAAGCAGAGGTTGGCAATTGGGGTGCAGAAGGACAGTTATAAAGAGAAGAGGTTGGAGACTGCGGTACAGAAGGACTGTTAGAGAGAGCAGAGTTTGGAAACTTTGGTGCAGAAGGACCATTGTAGAGAGCAGATGTTGTATCCTGGGGTGCAGAAGGACTGTTACAGAGAGCAGTGTTTGGAGACCGGGGTGCAGTAGGATAGTAACAGAGAGCACAGTTTAAAGACTGGGTGCAGAAGAGATGTAGCAGAGAGCAGAAGTTGGAGACTGGGGTGCAGAAGGACTGTAGCAGAGAGCAGAGTTTTGAGACTGGGGTGCAGAATGACTGCTGCAGAGAAAAGAGGTTGGATACTGGGGTGCTAAAGGGCCATTGCAGAGGGATGTGGTTGGAGGATGTGGTGCAGAATGACTGTTACAGAAAGCAGAGTTTGGCAATTGGGGAGCAGATGGACCTTTACAAAGAGAAGAGGTTGGAGACTGCGATACAAAAGGACTTTTACAGAGAGCAGAGTTTGGAGACTGGGTAGAAGAAGGATCATTGCAGAGAGCAGATGTTGGAATCTGGGGTGCAGAAGAACTGTTACAGAGAGCACAGGTTGGAGACTTGCGTGCAGAAGAAATATTTTAGAGAGCAGAGTTTGGAGACCTAGGTTCAGAAGGACTGATACAGAGAGAAGAGGTTAAAGACTGTGGTGCAGAAGGACTTTTACAGAGAGTAGAGGTTGGAGACTGGGGTGCAGAAGGACTGTTGCAGAGAGCAGAGGTTGGAGACTGGCGTGCAGAAGGACTGTTATAGATAGCACAGTTTCGAGACTGGGTTGCAGAAGGATCTTACACAGATCATTTCGGAGACACACGTGCAGAAGAAATGTTACAAGAGCAGAGGTTTAAGACTGGGGTGCAGAAGGATTGTTGCAGAGAGCAGCGTTTTTAGACTGAGGTGCAGAAGTACTGTTGCAGAGAGCAGATGTTTGATCCTGGGGTGCAGAAGGATCGCTGCAGAGAGCAGAGGTTGGAGACTTGGGTGCAGAAGGCCTATAAAAGAGAGCAGAGTTATAAGACTGGGGTGCAGAAGGCCTGTTACAGAGAGCACACTTTTGAGATTTGGGTGCAGAAGGACTGTTACAGAGAGCAGAGTTTGGAGAATTGGTTGCAGAAGGATCTTACAGAGAGCAGAGTTTGGAGATTGAGTTGCAGAAGGACTTCTACAGAGAGAAGTTTTTGGAGACTGAGGAGAGAAGGAACGTTGTATAGAGCAGAGGTTGGAGACTGATGTCCAGACAAATTGTTACAGAGATCACAGAGTGGAGACTTGATTGCAGGAGGAGTGTTACAGAAAGCAGAGTTTGGAGATTGGGGTGCAGAAGAACTGTTACCGAGAGCAGAGGGTGGAGACTGCCGTGCAGAGGACTGTTGCAGGGTGTAGAGGTTGGAGACTGAGGTGCAGAAGAACTGTTACAGAGAGCAGAGTTTGGAGACTGGGGTGCAGAAAGACTTATACAGGAAGTATAGGTTGCAGACTGGGGTGTAGAAGGACCGTTACAGAGAGCAGAGTTTGGAAACTGCTGTACAGAAGGACTGTTACAGGGAGCAGAGGTTGCAGACTGGGGTTCTAAAGGATAATTGAGAGAGAAGATGTTGTAGACTGGTGTGCAAAGTATCTTATAGAGAGCAGAGGTTGGAGACTGAGCTGCATAAGGACTGTTACAGAGACCAGTGGTTGAAGACTGGGGTGCAGAAGGATCGTTGCAGAGAGGAGAGGTTGGAGACTGAGGTGCGAAATGATCGTTGAGGATAGCAGATGTTGGAGAATATGGTGGAGAACGATACTTACAGAGAGCTAATGTTGGAGACTGGGGTGCAGAAGAACAGTTACAGAGAGCACAGGTTGGACACTGGGGTGCAGAAGAAATGTTGAAGAGAGTAGATGTTGGAGACTAGGTTGCAGAAAGACTATTCCAGAGAGCAGAGGTTGTAGATTGAGGTGCAGAAGGACTGTTACAGAGAGGAGAGGTTGGAGACTGGGGTACAAAAAAACTGATAGAGAAAGCAGACTTTGGAGATTGTGGTGCAGAAGGACTGTTGCAGAGAACAAAGTTTGGAGACTGGGGTTCAGAAGGACCGATGCATAGAACTGAAGTTGGGGATTTAGGTGCCTAAGATTGTTACAGAGAGCAGAGGTTGGATACTGGGGTGCATATGGACTTATACAGAGAGCAGAGGTTGGAGACTGAGGTGCAGAAGAATCTTACAGAGAGCAGAGGTTGAAGACTGGGGTGCAAATTAAGTGTTGCAGAGAGTAGAGGTTGGAAACTGAGGTGCAGAAAGATCGTTGCAGAGAGAAGAGGTTGGAGACTGGAGTGCAGAAGGCCTGTTACAGAGAGCAGAGTTTGGAAACTGGAGTGCAGAAGGCGTTTTACAGAGAGCAGAGGTTGGAGACTGGCGTGCAAAAGGACTGTCACAGATAGCACAGTTCGTAGACTGGGGTACAGAAGGATCGTTGCAGGGAACAGAGGTTTCAGACTGAGGTGCAGATGGACTGTTACAGAGAGCATAAGTTAAAGTCTGAGGTGCAGAAACACTATTATAGAAAGAAGAGTTTGGTAATTGGGGTGCAGAACAACCGTTACAGAGTTAAGAGTTTGGAGACTGCGGTACAGAAGGACTGTTACAAAGAGCAGAGTTTGGAGACTGGGGTGCAGAAGAACCATTGCAGAGAGAAGAGGGTGGAGACTGAGGTGCAGAAGAATCGTTACAGAGAGCAGAGGTTGGAGACTGAGGTGCAGAAGAACTTTTAAAGAGAGAAGAGGTTGGAGACTGGGGTGCAGAAAGATTCTTAAAAAAAGCAGAGGATGGAGACTGGGTTGTATAAGGAGTGTAACAGAGAGAAGAGTTTGGAGATTCTGGATCAGAAGAACTGTTAAAGAGAGCAGAGTTTTGAGACTGGGATTCAGAAGGATTGTTATAGAGTGCAGAGTTTTGATTCGGGTGCAGCAGGACTGTACCAAAGAGTAGAGCTTGAAGACTGGGTTGCATAAGAACTGTTACAGAGATCAGAGGTTGGAGACTGCAGTGCAGAAGGCCTGTTAAAGAGAGCATTGGTTGGAGACTGAGGTGCAGAAGGATCACTACAGAGAGCAGAGGTTGGATACTGAGTTGCAGAAGGACTGTTACAGAGAGCAGAGGTTGGAGATTGAGTTGCAGAAAGATTTTTACAGAGAGCAGAGGTTTGAGACTGAGGTGCAGAAGGACTGTTACAGAGAGCAGATTTTGAAGACTGGGGTGCAGAAGTATCGTTGCAGAGGGCAGAGGTTGGAGACTGAGGTGAAAAGGATCTTAAAAAGAGCAGAGGTTGGAGACTGGGGTGCACAAGGACTGTTACAGAGAGCATAGGTTGGATACGGGAGTGCAGAAGAAATGTTGCAGAGAGCATAGATTTTTGACTGGTGTGCACAAGGACTGTTACAGAGAGCAGAGGTTGGAGACTGGGTTGCAGAACTACAGATACACAAAGCAGAGTTTGGTGACTTGGGTGCGGAAGGACCGTTACAGAGAGCAGAGTTTGGAGACTGAGGTATAGAAGGACTGTTACAGAGAGCAGAGGTTGGAGACTGGGGTGCAGAAGTTTTGTTACAGAGAGCAGACGTTCTATACTGGGGCGCAGAAAGACTTTTACAGAGAGCAGAGTTTAGAGACTGGGGTGCAGAAGGATCTTACAGAGAGCAGAGTTTGGAGACTGAGTTGCAGAAGGACTGTTGCAGAGAGCAGAGGTTGGAGACTGAGGTGCAGAATGATTGTTTCAGAGTGAAGAGATTGGAGACTGGGGTGAAGAAGACGTGTTACAGAGAGCAGAGGTTGGAGACTGCGGTGCTGAAGGCCTGTTACAGAGAGCAGAGGTTGGAGACTGGGGTGAAGTAGGACTGTTACAGATATCAAAGTTTGTAAACTGGTGTGCAGAAGTATATTATAGAGAGTAGAGTTCGGAGACTGAGGTGTAGAAGGACTGTTATAGAAAGCAGAAGATTGAGACAGGGGTGGAGAAGAAATGATTCAAAAAGCAGAGGTTGAAGACTGGGGTACAGGAGGACCATTAAAGAGAGCAGAGGTTGTAGTCTCCAATACAGAAGGACTCTTACAAAGAGCAGAGTTTGGAGACTGGGGTGCACAAGGACTGTGGCAGAGAGTAGATGATGGAGACTGGGGTACAGAAGGAGTGTAGCAGAGAGCAGATGATAGAGACTAAGGTGCAGAAGTACAGATACACACGACAGAGTCTGGAGACTGGGGTGCAGAAGCACTGACATGAAAGAAGAATTTGAAGATTCGGGTGCAGAAGTATCTTTACAGAGAGTAGCGTTTCGAGAATGCAGTACAGAAAGACTCTTACAGAGAGCAGAGTTTGGAGACTGGGGTGAAGAATGACTGTTACAGATAGCAGATGTTAGAAACTGAGGTGCAGAAGGAATGTTGCAGAAAGCAGAGGATGGAGACTGGGGTGCACAAGGACTCTTGCAGAGAGCAGAGGATGGAGACTGGGGTGTAGAAGGTCTGTTGCAGAGCAGACGTTGGAGACAGGTGTGCAGAAGGATCATTTGGGCGAGCAGAGTATGGAGACTGGGGTGTAGAAGGACTGTTGCAGAGAGAAGAGGTTGGAGACTGGGGTGTCGAAAGACTGTTTCAGAGAGCAGATGTTGGAGACTGGGGTGCACAAGGACTGTTGCATAGAGTAGAGGTCGGAGAATTCAGTACAGAAGAACTGTTACAGAGAGCAGAGATTGGAGACTAGGGTGGAGAATGAGTGTTGAAGAGAGCAGATGTTGAACACTGGGGTGCAAAGGACTGCTGAAGAGAGCAGAAGATAGAGACTGTGGTGAAGAAGGACTGTTGCAGAGACGAGAGGTTGCAGACTGATTTGCAGACGGACTGATGTAGGGAACAAATGTTGGAGCCTGGGGTGCAGAAGGATCGTTTAGGCGAGAAGAGTATGGAGACTAGTGTGCAGAAGGACATTTGCAGAGAGCAGATGTGGAAGACTTGGGTGCAGAAGGACTGTTGCATAGAGCAGTGATTGGAGACTGAGGTACAGAAGGACTGTTACAGAGAGCAGAGGTTGGAGACTGGGGTATAGATGGATTATTGCAGAGAGAAGAGTTTTCAAACTGAGGTACAGAAGAACTGTTGCAGGAAGCCGATGTTGGAGACTGGGGTTCACAAGGACTGTTGCAGCTAGAAGAGGTTTAAGCCTGGTGTGCAGAAGGATCGTTGCAGAGAGCAGAAGTTGGAGACTGAGGTGCAGAAAGATTGGTGCAGAAAGCAGAGGTTGGAGACTGGGTGCAGAAGGATCGTTACAGAGAGCAAAGTTTGGAGACTGGGTTGCAGAAGGAGTTTTACATAGAGCACAGGTTGGAGACTTGGGTGCAGAAGGAATGTTGCGGAGAGCAGAGGTTGGAGATTCGTTTGCAGAAGGAGTGTTGCAGAAAGCAGAGGTTGGAGACTGAGGTGCAGAAGGACTGTTGCTAAGAGCAGAGTTTAAAGACTGGGGTACTGAAGGACTGTTACCGAGAGGAGACATTGGAGACTGGGTTTCAGAAGGATCTTACAAAGAAAGAGTTTGCAGACTGAGGTGCAGAAGGATTGTTACAAAGAGCAGAGGTTGGAGACTAGGGTGCAGACGGACTTTTGCAGAGAGCACACGTTTGATACTGGAAAGCAGAAGGAATGTTGCAGAGAGCAGAGGTTGGAGACTGGGATGCAGAAGTAGTGCTGCTGAAAGCAGAGGTTGGAGACTGAGTTGCAGGACTGTTACAGAGAGCACAGGTTGGAGACTGGGGCGCAGAAGGATTATTGCAGACAGCAGAGTTTTTATACTGAGGTACAGAAGAAATGTTGCAGAGAGCAGTTGTTGTAGACTGGGTTGCACAAGGACTGTTGCAGCGAGCAGAGGTTGGAGACTGGGGTGCAGAAGGATCGTTGCAGTGAGAAGATGTTAGAGACTGGGGTGCATATGGACTGATACAGAGAGCAGAGTTTGGAGACTGGAGTGCAGAAGGCCGGTTACAGAATGCACAATTTGGAGACTGGGGTTTTGAAGGACTGTTACAGAGAGCAGAGTTTGAAGACTGGGTTGCAGAAGGATCTTACAGAGAGCAGAGGTTGGAGACAGGGGTGCAGAAGGACTGATACAGAGAGCAGAGATTTTAGACTGGGATGTACAAGGACTGTTGCAGAGAGTAGAGGTTGGAGACTAGGGTTCAGAAGGACTGTAGCAGAGAGCAAAGGTTGGAGACATAAGTGCAGAAGGAGAGTAACGCAGAGCAGAGGTTGGAGACTGGGTTGCAGAAAAACTAAGAATTAAAGCAGAGGTTGGAATTTGGGGTGCAGAAGTACCCTTACAGAGAGCAGAGGTTGGAGAATGCAGTACAGAAAAAAATGTTATAGAGAGCAAAGTTTGGAGACTGGGGTGCAGAATGACTGTTGCAGAGAGCAGATGTTGGAGACTGGGGTGCAAAAGGACTGTTGCAGAGAGTAGAGGTTGCAGACTGAGTTGCAGAAAGACGGTTACAGAGGGCAGAGTTTGGAGACTGTGGTTCAAACCACTAATACAGAAAGAAAAGGTTTGATACTGGGGTGCATAAGGACCCTTACAGAGAACAGAGGTTGGAGACTGTGGTACAGAAGGACTGTTACAGAGAGAAGAGTTTGGAGTCTGGGGTGCAGAAGGACTGTTGCAGAGAGCAGAGGTTTTAGACCTGGATGTAGAAGGACTGTTACAGAGAGTAGAGGTTGGAGATTGGGGTCCAGAAGGACTGTAGCAGAGAGCAGAGGTTGGATACTAAAGTGCAGAAAGACAGTTAAACAGAGCAGAGGTTGGAGACTGGGGTGCAGACGGACTGACACAGAAAGCAGAGGTTGGAGACTCTGGTGCAGAAGTCCATTACAGAGAGCAGAGGTTGTAGAATGCAGTACAGAAGGACTGATACAGAAAGCAAAAATGGGGTGAATAATGTCTGTTGCAGAGAGCAGATGTTGGAGACTGGGGTACAAATGGACTGTTGCAGAGAGCAGAGGATCGAGACTGGGATGCAGAATGACTGTTGCAGAGAGCAGAGGTTGCAGACTGAGTTGCAGAAGGACGGTTACAGAGGGCAGAGTTTGGTGACTATGGTTCAAAACGACTGATACAGAAAGCAGAAGTTGGATTTTGGGGTGCATAAGGACCCTTACAGAGAACAGAGGTTGGAGACTGTGGTAAAGAAGGACTGTTTCAGAGAGCAGAGGTTGGAGACTAGGGTGCAGAAGAACTGATGTAGAGAACAGAGTTTGGAGACTGTGGTGCAGAGGATCCTTTGGGTGATCAGAGTATGGAGACTGGGGTGTAGAAGGACTGTTGCATAGAGCAGAGGTTGGAGACTGGGGTGTAGAAGGACTGTTTAAGAGAGCAGATATTAGAGACTTGTGCGCAGAAGGACTGTTGCATTAGCAGAGATTGGAGATTGAGTTACAGAAAGACTGTTACAGAGAGCATAGGTTGGAGACTGGGTTGCAGATGGAGGACTACAGAGAGGGGAGTTTTCAGACTGAGGTACAGAAGAACTGTTGCACAAAGCAGATGTTGGAGACTGGGGTCACAAGGACTGTTGCAGAGAGCAGAGGTTTGAGACTGGGGTGTAGAAGGATCCTTGCAGAAAGCAGAGGTTAAAGACTTATGTGCTGAAGAATTGTTGAAGAGAGCAGAGGTTCGAGACTGGGGTGCAGAAGGATCGTTTCAGAGAGCAGAGTTTGGAAACTGGGGTGCAGAAAGACTTTTACTGAAAACATAGGTTTGATACTAGGGTGCAAAAGGAATGTTGCAGAGAGCAGAGGTAGGAGACTAGGGTTCAGAAGGATTGTTGCTGAAATCAGAGATTGAAGACTGAGGTGCAGAAGGACTATTACAGAGAGCAGAGGTTGAATACTGGGGTGTAGAAGGACTGAAAAAGAAAGCAGATGTTGGAGACTGGGGGGCAGAAGGACCGTTACAGAGAGCAGAGTTTGGAGACTCTGGTACAGAGTACTATTACAGAGAGCAGAGTTCGGAGACTGGCGTGTAGAAGGACTTTTGCATAGAGCAGAATTTGGAGATAGGTTCCAGAAGGACTGTTACAGCGAGCAGGGGTTGGAGACTGGTGTGCAGAAGGATCTTATAGAGAGCAGAGGTAGGAGACTGGGGTGCAAAGGACTGTTTTAGAGAGAAGAGGTAGGAGACTGGGGTGCAGAAGAATCGTTTCAGAGAGCAGAGTTTTTAAAGTGAGTTGCTGAAGGACTGTTACAGAGAGCAGATGTTGGAGACTGGTGTGCAGAAGGACTGTTGAAGAGAGCAGAGGTTGGAGACTGTGGTGCAGAAGAATCTTTGCAGAGAGCACAGGTTGGAGAGTGAGGTGTAGAAGTATGGTTACACAGAGCAGTGGTTGGAGACTGGTGTGCAGAAGGACTGTTACAGAGAGCAGAGTTTGGAGACTGGGTTAGAGAAGGATCCTACAGAGTGCAGAGGTTGAAGAATCAGGTGAAGAAAGACTGATACAGAGAGTAGATGTTGGAGACTGAGGTGCAGAAGTACGATTATAGAGTACAGAGTTTGGAGACTGAGGTGCAGAAGGATTGTTACAGAGAGCAGAGGTTGGAGACTGGGGTGCAGAAGGACTGTTGCAGATAGCGGATTTTGGAGACTGGGGTGCAGAAGGACTGTTATAGAGAGCAGAGGTTGGAGACTGGTGTGCAGAAGGACTAATACAGAAAGCAGAGATTGGAGACTGGGTTGCAGAAAGATCGTTACAGAGAGCAGAGGTTGGATTCTGCAGTACAGGAGGACGGTTACAGACAGCAGAGGTTGGAGACTGGGGTGCACAAGGACTGTAAAAGAGAGCTGATGTTGGTAACTAGGGTGCTGAAGTACTGTTGCAGAAAGCAGATTTTGGAGATTGGGGTGCAGAAGAACTGTTGCAAAGAGCAGAGGTTGGAGACTGGGGTGCAGAAGGATCGTTGCAGAGAGCAGAGGTTGGAGACTTGCGTGCAGAACGCCTGCTACAGTGAGCAGATTTGGAGACTGGTGTGCAGAAGGCCTGTTACAGAGAGGAGAGCTTGGAGACTTGGGTGCACACGGACTGGTACAGAGAGCAGATTTTGAAGAAAGGGTTGCTAAAGGATCTTACAGAGACCAGAGGTTGGAGCCTAAAGTGCAGGCGGACTCTTACAGAGAGCAGTGGTTGGAGACTGGGGTGCAGAAAGATCGTGGAGAGGAGAGGTTTCAGACTGAGGTGCAGAAGTACTGTTACAGACAGCAGAGGTTGGAGATTGAGGTGTTGAAGGACTGTTACAGAGAGCAGAGTTTGGAGACTGAGGTTCAGAAGGACTGTTATAGAAAGCAGAGTTTGGAAATTGGGGTGCAGAAGGACCATTACAGAGAGCAGAGGTTGGAGACTACAGTATAGAAGGACTGTTACAGAGAGCAGAGTTGGGAGACTTGGGTACAGAAGGACTGTTACAGAAAGCACAGGTTGGAGACTGAGGTGAAGAAGGATAGACACAGAGAGCAGAGGTTGGAGACTGGGGTTCAGATGGACTGATACAGAAAGCAGAGTTTTAAGACCGGGGTGAAGAAGGACTGTTACAGAGAGCAGAGGTTGGAAACAGTGGTGCAGAAAGATCTTACAGAGAGCAGAATTTGGAGACTGAGGTGCAGAAGGACTGTTGTAGTGGTCAGAGGTTGGAGACTGGGTTGCAGTAGGATCATTACAGAGAGCAGAGGTTAAAGACTGGGGTGCAGAAGGATCGTTGCAGAGAGCAGAGGTTGGAGACTTGCGTGCAGAAGGCCTGCTTAAGAGAGCAGATTTGGAGACTGGTTTGCAGAAGGGTTGTTACAGAGAGGAGAGGTTGGAGACTGGGGTGCAGAAGGACTGGTACAAAGAGCAGATTTTGAAGAAAGGGTTGCTAAAGAATCTTACAGAGAGCAGAGGTTGGAGACTAAGGTGCAGGTGGACTGTTACAGAGAGAAGTGGTTGGATTCTGGGGTGTAGAAGGGTCGTGGAGAGGAGAGGTTTCAGACTGCGGTGCAGAAGTACTGTTACAGAGAGCAGAGTTTGGAGACTGAGGTATAGAAGGACTGTTATGGAGTGCAGAGTTTAAAGACTGAGGTGCAGAAAGACTGTTACAGAAAGCAGAGGTTGGAAATTGGGTGCAGAAGGACCGTTACAGAGAAAAGAGGTTGGAAACTATGGTATAGAAGGACTGTTTCAGAGATCAGAGGTGGGAGACTTGGGTACAGAAGGACTGTTACCGAAAGCACAGGTTGGAAACTGAGGTGAAGAAGGATAGAACACAGAGAACAGAGTTCGGAGACTGGTGTGGCCGCAGGACCCTTGCAGAAAGCAGAGGTGGGGAGACTAGGGTGGAGAAGGAATGTTAGAAAGAGCAGAGTTGGGAAACTGAAGTGCAGATTGATTTTACAGAGAGCAGAGTTGGAGACTGTGGTGCAGAAGGACTGTTGCAGAGAGCAGACGTTGGAGACTGGGGTCCAGAAAGATTGTTGCAGAGAGCATAGTTTGCAGACTGGAATGCAGAAGGCTGTTGCAGAGAGCACAGTTTTGGAGACTGAGGTGAAGAAGACTGTTACAGAGAGAAGATGTTAAACACTGGGGGTTCAGATGTATCTTACAGAGAGAAGATGACGGAGACTGAGGTGCAGAAAGATTGTAACAGACAGCAGAGGTAGGAGACTGGGGTGCAGGAGGTTCGTTTTCAGACAGCAGAGTTTTCAAACTGTTGTGCAGAAGGACTATTGCAGAAACCAGATGTTGAAGACTGGGGTGTAGAAGGACTGTGGCAGAGAGCAGATGTTGGAGACTGGGGTGCAAAATGACCGTTGCAGAGAACAGAGTTTGCAGACTGAGGTGCAGAAGGATTGTTAAAGAGAGCAGAATTTGGAGACTGGGGTGCAGAAGGACTGTTGCAGAGAGCAGAGGTTTGAGACTGAAGTGCAGAAGGACTGTTGCAGAGAGCAGAGGTTGGAGACCGGGGTGCAGAAGGACTTTTGCAGAGAGCAGAGGTTGGAGACTAAGGTGCAGAAGGACACTTGGAGCAGAAGTTAGAGACTGGGCTGCAGAAGGACTGATAAAGAAAGCAGACTGGTTGGAGACTGGGGTGCAGAAAGTACTGTAGCAGAGAGCAGAGGTTGTAGACTGGGGTGCAGAAGAACTGTTGCAGAGAGCAGTTGTTAGATACTGGGATGCAGAAGGATCATCGCAGAGAACATAGGTTGGAGACTGCGGTTTAGAAGGACTGTTGCAAAGAGCAGAGGTTGGATACTGAGGTTCAGAAGAATCGTAGCAGATAGAAGAGGTTGGAAACTGGGGAGCAGAAGGCCTGTTACAGAGAGCAGAGGTTGAAGACTGATTTGCAGAAGGATCGTTACATATAGCACAGTTTGGAGACGGGGTGCAGATAGATTGTTGCAGACAGCAGAGGTTTCAGACTGAGGCTTAGAAAGACTGTTACAGAGAGCAGAGTTTGGAATCTGAGGTGCAGAAATACTGTTACAGAAAGCAGATGTTGGCAATTGGGGTGCAGAAGGACCGTTATAGAGAGCAGAGTTTGGAGACTTTGGTGTAGAAGGATTGTTGTAGAGAGCAGATGTTGGAGACTGGGGTGCAGAAGGACCATTACAGAGAGCAAAGTTTGGAGACTGAGGTGCAGAAAGACTTTTACAGAGAGCAGAGGTTGGATACTGGGGTGCGGAAGGACTGTTCCATAGAGGAGAGGTTGCAGAAAGGGATGCAAAAGTATCTTACAGAGAGCAGAGTCTGGAGACTGGGGTGCAGAAGGACTGTTGCAGAGAGCAGATATTGGAGACTGAGGTTCAGAAGTATCTTAGCAGAGGAAAAATGTTGGAGACTGGGGTGCAGAAAGACTGTTTACAGAGAACAGAGATTCAAGATTGAGGTGCAGAAGAACTGTTACTGAGAGCAGAGGTTGGAGACTGGCTGCAGTAAGCCTGTTACAGGGAGCAGAGGTTGGATACTGAGGTGCAGAAGGACTGTTACAGAGAGCAGAGGTGGGAGACTGAGGTGCAGAAGGATTGGTACAGAGAGAGGAGGTTGGAGACTAGTTGTAGAAGGACTGTTACAGAGAGCAGATGTTGGAAACTGTGGTGCAGAAGTATCGTTTCAGAGAGCAGAGGTTGGAAAACTGAGGTGCAGAAGGATCGTTGCAGAGATCAGAGGTTTGAGACAGAGGTGCAGAAAAATCGTTACAGAGAGCAGAGGTTGGAGACTGGGGTCAGAAAGACAGTTACAGAGAGCACAGTTTGGAGACTGGGGTGCAGAATAAATGTTGCAGTGAGCAGAGATTGGAGACTGCGGTACAGAAATACTGTTACAAAGAGAAGAGGTTGGACTCTGAGGAGCAGAAGGATCATAGCAGAGAGAAGAGTTTGAAGACTGGGTTGCAGAAGAACTGTTACAGAAAGCAGGGGTTGGCAATTGGAGAGAAGATGGACTGTTACAAAGAGAAGATGTTGGAGACTGCGATACAAAAGGACTTTTACAGAGAGCAGAGTTTGGAGACTGGGTAGAAGAAGAATCATTGAGAAGGAGCAGATGTTGGAGACTACGGTGCAGAAGGACTGTTACAAGAGAGCACAGGTTGGAGACTAGGGTGTAGAAGAAATGTTGCAGAGAGAAGAGTTTGAAGACTTGGGTGCAGAAGGACTGATACAGAGAGCAGAGTTTGGAGACTGGGGTGCAGAAGGACCTTTACAGATTGCAGACGTTGGTTACTGAGGTGCAGAAGGAATTTTACAGAGAGGAGAGGTTGGAGACAGTGGTGTCAAGGAATTCTTACAAAGAGCAGAAGATGTAGACTGGGGTGCAGAAGTGAGTGTTACAGAGAGCAGAGTCTGGATATTGGGTTGCATAAGAAGTGTTACTGAGAGCAGAGATTGGAGACTGGGGTGCAGAAGGACTGTTGCAGAGAGCAGAGTTTAGAGACTGAGGTACAAAAGGACTGTTACAGAGAGCAAAGTTTGGAAACTTGGGTGTATAAGGACCGTTGCTGTGAGCAGAGATTGGAGCCTGGGGAGAAAAAGGATCCTTGAAGAGAGCAGATGTTGGAGACTGGGGTGCAGAAGGACCGTTAAAGAGAGCAGAGGTTGGAGACTGAGGTGCAGAGGAATTTTACAGAGAGGAGAATTTGGAGATGAGGTGCAGAAAGATCGTTACAGAGAGCAGAGGTTGGAGACTGTGTTGCAGAAAGACTGCTACAGAGATCAGAGTTTGGAGACTGGAGTGCAGGAGGATCATTGCAGAGAGCAGAGGTTGAAAACTAAGCTGCAGAAGGATCGTTACACAGAGCAGATTTTGGCTACTGGGGAGTAAAAGGACTGCTGCAGAAAGAAGAGTTTGGAGACTGAGGTGCAAAACGACTGACACAGAGAGCAGATATTAGAGACTGGGGTGCAGAAGTACTGTAGCAGAGAGCAGATGTTGGAGACTGGGGTGCAGAAGGACTGTTGCAGAGAGCAGAGTTTGGAGACAGGGGTGCAGAAGGACTGTTGCAGAGAACAGAGTGTGGAGACTGGAATGAAGAAGAATCGTTGCAGAGAGCAGAGGTTGGAGACTGAAGTGCATAAAGATTGTTACAGAGAGCAGAATTTGGAGACTGGGGTGCAGAAGGACTGTTGCACAGAGCAGAGGTTAGAGACTGCAGTTAAGAAGGATCCTTTCAGAGAGCAGAGATTGGAGACTGGGGTGCAGAAGGCCTGTTAGAGAGAGCAGAGTTAGTAGACTGAGGTGCAGAAGGACTGTTAAAGATAGCAAAATTTCCTGACTGGGTTGCATAAGGATATTACAAAAAGCATTTTGTAGACTGAGGTTCAGAAGGACTGTTACAGAGAGCAATGTTTGGAAATTCGGGTGCAGATGGATTTTTGCAGAGAGCCAAGTTTTCAAACTGAGGTGCAGAAGGACTATTTCAGAGAGCAGATGTTGGATCCTGGGATGTAGAAGGACCATTGCAGAGAGCAGAGGTTGGAGACTGGGGAGAAGAAGGATCGTTGCAGAGAGCAGAGGTTGGAGACTGAGGTGCAGAATGATCGTTGCAGAGAGAAGAGGTTGGAGACTGGGGTGCAGACGGCCTCTTACAGAAAGCAGAGTTTGGAGACTGGGGTGCAGAAGACCTGTTACACAGAGCAGAGGTTGGAGAATGGGGTTCAGAAGGATGGTTACAGAAAGCACATTTTGGAGACTGGCGTGCAGAAGTTTCATTGCAGAGAGCAGAGGTTTCAGTCTGAGGCTTAGAAGGACTGTTACAGAGAGCAGAGGTTGGAATCTGAGGTACAGAAGGACTGTTACAGAAAGCAGAGGTTGGCAATTGGGGTGAAGAAGGACAGTTATAGAGAGAAGAGGTTGGAGACGGCGGTACAGAAAGAATGTTAGAGAGAGCAGAGTTTGGAGACTTTGGTGCATAAGGACCGTTGTAGAGAGCAGATGCTGAAGACTAGGGTGCAGAAGGACTGTTGAAGAGAGCAGACGTTGGAGAATGTAATGCATAAGGATCGTTTCAGAGAGCAGATGTTGGAGACTGGTTTGTAAAAAAAAATTTGCAGAATTAAGAGGTTGGAGACTGGGATGCAGAAGGACTGTTGCAGAGAGCAGAGGTTAGAGACTGAGATGCAGAAGGACTATTACAGAGAGCAGGGTTTTTAGACTGGGGTGCAGAATAACTGATACAGAAAGTAGAGTTTGGAGACTGGGGTGCAGAAGGACTGTTATTGTGAACAGTGTTTGGAGACTGGGGTGCAGAAGTGATATTACAGACAGTAGAGGTTGGACACTGAGGTGCAGAAGGACTGTTACAGACAGCAGAGGTTTTAGACTGGGGTGAAGAATAACTAATACGGAAAGTAGAGTTTAGAGACTGGGGTGCAGAAGGACTGTTACAGAGAGCAGAGTTTTTAGCCTGTGGTGCAGAAGTACAGCTGCAGAGAACAGAGGTTGGATACTAGAGTGCAAAAGGGCCATTGCAGAGAGATGAGTTTGGAGACTGAGGTGCAGAATGACTGTTACAGAAAACAAACTTTGGAGAACGGGGTGCAGAAGGATCATACAGAGAGCAGACGTTGGAGACTGGGATGCAGAAGGATCGTTGCAGAGAGCAGAGGTTGGAGACTGGGGTGTAGAAAGACTTTTGCAGAGAGCAGAGTTTGTAGACTGGGGTGCAGAAGGCCTGTTACAGAGAGCAGAGTTTGGAGACTGGCTTGCAGGAGACCTGTTCCAGAGAGCAGATGTTAGAGTCTGGGGTGCATAAGGATTGTTACAGATAGCACAGTTTGGAGACTGGTGTTTAGAGGATTGTTGCAGAGAGCAGAAGTTTCCGACTTAGGCTTAGAAGGACTGTTACAGAGAGCAGAGTTTGGAAATTGTGGTGCATAAGTACCGTTATAGAGAGAAGAGTTTGGAGACTGCCGTACAGAAGGACTGTTGGGGTGCAGAAGGACCGTTGCAGAGAGCAGATTTGGGAGACTGGGATGCAGAAGGTTCGTTGCAGAGAGCAGAGGTTGTAGACAGAGGTGCAGAAAGATCGCTACAGAGAGAAGAGTCTGGAGACCGGGTGCAGTAGGATAGTTTCAGAGAGCACAGGGTGGAGACTGTGGTGCAGAAGGACTTAGCAGAGAGAAGATGTTTGAGACTGAGGTGTAGAAGGACTGTTGCAGAGAGCAGACGTTGGAGACTGGGATGAGGAAAGATCGTTGCAGAGAGCAGATGTTGGATACTGGGCTATAATAAGATGTTTGCAGAGAGCAGAGGTTTGAGACTGGGGTGCAGAATAACTGATACAGAAAGTAGAGTTTGGAGACTGGGGTGCAGTAGGACTGTTACAGAGAGCAGAGTTTATAGCCTGTTGTGCAGAAGTACAGCTGCAGAGAACAGAGGTTGGATACTGAGGTGCAAAAGGGCCGTTGCAGAGAGATGAGGTTGGAGACTGACGTGCAGAATGACTGTTACAGAGAGCAAAGTATAGAGAACAGGGTGCAGAAGGATTACTACAGAGAGCAGACGTTAGAGACTGGGATGCAGAAGGATCGTTGCAGAGAGCAGAGGTTGGAGACTGGGTTGTAGAAAAACTTTTGCAGAGAGCAGAGGTTAAAGAATGGGGTTAAGAAGGCATGTTACAGAGAGCAGAGTTTGGAGACAGGGTTGCAGAAAACCTGTTACAGAGAGCAGATATTGGAGACTGGGGTGCAGAAGGATTGTTACAGATAGCACAGTTTGGAGACTGTTGTTTAGAAAGATTGTTGCAGAGAGCAGAAGTTTCAGACTGAGGCTTAGAAGGACTGTTACAGAGAGCAGATTTTGGAAATTGGGGTGCAGAAGGAGCGTTATAGAGAAAAGGGCTTGGAGACTGGGGTGCAGAAGGACCATTGCAGAGAGCCAATGTGGGAGACTGGGGTGCAGTAGGACTGTTACAGAGAGCAGAATTTGGAGACAGAGGTGAAGAAGGATTGTTACAGAGAGCAGTGATTGGAGACTGGGGTGCAGAAGGACCATTCAGAGAGCAAAGGATAGAGACTGAGGTTCAGAAGAACTTTTACAGAGAAGAAAGCTTGGAGACTGAGGTGTAGAAAGATCATTGCAGAGAGAAGATTTGGAGACTGGGGTGCAGAAAGACTGTTACAGAAAACAGAGGTTGGCAATCAGGGAGCAGATGGATCGTTACAAAGAGAAGAGGTTGGAGACTGCGAAACAAAAAAACTTTTACAGAGAGCAGAGTTTGGAGACTGGATAGAAGAAGGATTGTTGCAGAGAGCAGATGTTGGAGACTGGGGTGCAGAAGGACTGTTACAGAGAGCACAGGTTGGAGACTGGGGTGCAGAAGAAATGTTACAGACAGCAGAGTTTGAAAACTTGGGTGCATAAGGACTTTGGCAGAGAGCAAAGTTTGGAGACTGTGGTGCAGAAGAACTGATACAGAGATCAGAGGTTGAAGACTGGGGTGCAGAAGAATCGTTTCAGAGAGCAGATGTTGGAAACTAATGTGCAGAAGGATCGTTACACAGAGCAGATTTTGGTTACTGGGGTGTAAAAGGACTGCTGAAGAGAGCAGAGGTTGGAGACTGGGGTGCAGCAAGAAAGTTACTGAGAGCACCGGTTGGAGACTTGGGTGCAGAAGAAATGTTGCAGAGAGCAGAGGTTGGAGACTGGGGTGCAGAAGGACTATAGCAGAGAGCAGAGGTTTGAGACTGGGGTGTAGAAGGACTGTTGCAGAGAGCAAACATTGAAGACTGGGATGCAGAAGGATCGTTGCAGAGAGCAGATGGTGGAGACTTGAGTGTAAAAAAATTATTGCAGAGAGCAGAGGTTGGAGACTGGGGTGCAGAAGGACTGTTGCAGAAAGCACAGGTTGAAGACTGAGGTGCAGAAGGATAGATACAAAGAGCAGAGGTTGGAGACTGGGGTTCAGAACGACTGATTTAAAAAGCAGAGGTTGGAGACTGGGTTGCAGAAGGACTGTTACAGAGAGCAGAGGTTGGAAACTGCGGTACATAGGGTCTGTGACAGAGAGCAGATTTCGGAAACTGGGGAGCAGAAGGACTGTTGCAGAGGACAGAGGTTTGAGACTGGGGTGGAGAAGAAATTTTACAGAGAGCAGAATTTGAAAACTGAAGTGCAGAAAGATCTTACAGATAGCAGAGGTTGGAGACTGTATTGCAGAAGAACTGTCTCAGAGAGCAGATGTTGGAGACTGGGGTCTGGATGGTTCGTTACAGAGAGCATAGTTTGGAGACTGGGGTGCAGAAGGACTGTTGCAGAGAGCAGATGTTGGAGACTGGGGTAGAATAGAACTGTTGAAGAGAGCAGATTTTAGAGACTAGGGTGCAGAAGGACTGTTACAGAGATCGGAGGTTGGAGACTGCGGTTCAGATGGATGTTACAGAGAGTTTGCAGACTGGGGTTCAAAAAAACAGTTGCAGAGAGCAGATGTTCGAGAATTGGGTGGAGAAGAATTGTTGCAGAGAGAAGACGTTGAAGATTGGGGTGCAGAAGGCCTATTACAGAGAGCAGAGGTTGAAGACTGAGGTGCAGAAGGACTGTTTCAGAGATGAGAGGTTGGAGACTGGGGTTTAGTATGATCATTGCAGAGAGCAGAGTTTTGAGACTTTTGTGCAGAAGGCCTGTTACAGAGAGGAGAGGTTTGAGACTGGGGTGCAGAAGGACTGTTATAGAGAGCAGTGTTTGGAGACTGAATTTCTGAAGGATATTACAGAGAGCAGAGGTTAAAGACTGAGCTGCATGTGGACTGTTTCAGACAGCAGTGGTTGGAGACTGGGGTGCAGAAGAATTGTGGAGAGCAGAGGTTTCAGACTGAGGTACAGGTGGACTTTTAAAGAGAGCAGTGATTGGAGACTGTGGTGTAGAAGGACTGTTACAGAGAGCAGAGTTTGGAGACTCAGGTGTAGGAAAAATGTTACAGGAAGCAGAGTTTGGAAATTAAGGTGCAGAAGGACCGTTACAGAGAGCAGAGTTTGGAGACTGCGGTATAGGACTGTTATCTAGAGCAGAGGTTGAAGACTAGAGTGCAGAAGGACTCTTACATAGAGCATAGGTTGGAGACTTAGGTGCAAAGGATAGATACAGAGAGCATATTTTGTAGACTGGGGTTCAGGAGACTGATACAGAAAGCAGAGGTTGGAGACTGGGTTGTAGAAGGACCTTTACAAAGAGCAAATGTTGGAGACTGCGAAACAGAGGAACTGTTACAGAGAACAGATCTTAGAGACTGGGGAGCAGAAGGACTGTTGCAGAGAGCTGAGGTTGAAGACTGGGGTGGAGAAGGAATGTTACAGACAGCAGAGTTTGGAAACTAGAGTGTAGAAGGATCTTATAGAGAGCACATGTTGGAGACTTTGGTACAGAAGGACTGTTACTGAGAGCAGAGGTTGGAAACTGGAGTCCAGAAGGATCGTTGCAGAGAGCAAACTTTGGAGACTAGGGTGAAGAAGGAGTGTTGCAGAGATCAGATGTTGAAGACTGGGGTGCAGAAGGACTGTAAGAGAGCATAGGTTGGAGACTGAGGTGCAGAAAGACTGTTACAGAGAGCAGAGTTTGGAGATTTGGGTGTAGAAGGACTGTTACAGAGAGCATAGGTTGGAGACTGGGGTTCAGACGGATCTTACAGAGATCAGAGTTTGGACACTGGGGTTCAAAACGACTGTTGCAGACAGCAGATGTTGGAGACTGGGGTGGAGGAGAATCGTTGCAGAGAGAAGAGGTTGGAGACTGGGGTGCAGAAAGCCTGTTACAAAGAGCAGAGTTTGGAGACTGGGTTGCAGAAGTCCTGTTACAAAGAGCAGAAGTAAAAGACTGTTGTGCAGAAGGACAGGTACAAAGTGCAGAGTTTAAAGACTGGGTTGCAGAAGGATCTTATAGAGAGCAGAGTTGGGAGACTGAGGTGCAGAAGAACTGTTACAGAGAGCCGAGGTAGGAGACTGGGGTGCAGAAGGGTCGTTGCAGAGAGCAGAGTTTTAAGACTGAGGTGCAGAAGGACTGTTGCAGAGAGCAGATATTGGTAACTAGTGTGCAGAAGGACTGTTGTAGAGAGCAGAGGTTTTAGACTAGTGTTGAAAAGTCCTGTTACAGAGAGCAGAGGTTGAAGTCTTGGGTGCAGAAGGACTGTTACAGATAGCAGAGTTTGGCTACTGGTTTGCAGAAGCATCTAACAGGGAGCAGAATTTGGAGACTGAGGTGCAGATGGACTGTTGCAGAGATCAGAGGTTGGAGACTGGGGTGCAGAAGGATCGTTGCAGAGAGCACATTATGGAGACTGGGGTGCAGAAGGCCTGCTACAGAGAGCAGAGTTGGGAGACTGGCGTCCAGAAGGCCTGGTACAGAGAGGAGAGGTTGGAGACTGGGGTACAGAAGGACTGTTATAGAGAGCAGAGTTTGAAGACTGGGTTGCTGAAGGATCTTACGGAGAGAAGAGGTTAGAGACTGAGGTGCAGGTGGACTTTTACAGAAAGCAGTGGTTGGAGTCTGAGGTGCAGAAGGACCACGCAGAGAGTAGTGGTGTCAGAATGAGGTGCAGAAGGACTGTTACAGAGAGCAGAGGTTGCAGACTGAGGTGTAGAAATACTGTTAGATACAGTAGAGTTTGGAAACTGACGTGCAGAAGGAGTGTTACAGAAAGCAGAGGTTGGAAATTGGGGTGAAGAAAGACCGTTACAAAGACCAGAGTTTGGAGACTGAGGTATAGAAAAACTGTTACAGAGAGCAGAGTTTGGAGAAAGGGGTGTAGAAGGTATGTTACAGAGAGCACAGGTTGAAGATTGCGGTGCAGAAGGCTAGATACAGAGAGCAGAGTTTTGAGACTGGTGTTCAGAAGGACTGTTATAGAGAACAGTGTTTGGAGACTGGGGTGCCGAAGAATCGTGCAGAGAGCAGAGGTGTCAGACTGAGGTGCAGAAGGACTGTTACAGAGAGCAGAGGTTGAAGACTGAGGTGTAGAAAGACTGTTACGGAGAGCAGAGTTTGGAGACTGAGGTGCAGAAGGACTGTTACAGAAAAAAATGGTTGGAAATTGGGGTGCAGAAGGACCGTAACAGAGACCAGAGTTTGGAGACTGCGGTATAGAAAAACTGTAACAGAGAGCAGATGTTGAAGACTGAGGTTCAGAATAATAGATACAGAGAGCAGAGTTTTGAGACTGGGTTTTAGAAGGATTCTACAGAGACCAGAGGTTGGAGAGTGAAGTGCAGAAAGACTTTTACAGAGAGTAGAGGTTGGAGACTGAGGTGCAGAAGGACTGTTGCAGAGAACAGAGTTTGGAGACTGAGGTGCAGAAGGATTGTTACAGAGAGCAGAGTTTGGAGACTGGGGGGCAGAAGTACTGTTGCATAGAGCAGAGGATGCAGACTGGGCTGCAGTAGAAATGTTGTAGAGAGCAGAGGTTAGAGACTGAGGTGCAGACGGACTCTTAGAG
>NW_027521653.1:0-63362 GCF_052094955.1 Ictidomys tridecemlineatus | reverse complement strand
CTAGAACGAAATTTGGTGAGCCAAGTGGTTTTGGTGTACTGATCATTACCTGAAATAATCATCAAGATTGGGTGAAAAAATGTTGACTGAGATTTCAGGCAACTAGTAGTTTTTTGGAAGCTTGGCAACCCTTTTCCATCAAAATGATTTTCGCCAGTCTCTGCTTAGGGCTACATCAACAGCAAACAAACCATAGAGATAGAACTTGAAACTGCTTTACTGTGTCAAGTTTCAAAGAGCTAGCATAAACCGTGTTTAATTTAGAGTTCCCAAATACATGTATCCATATAGGAGAAAACAGAGTGAAACCTAAAAATGAAAATGGTTACTGCAAACGAACGGTTTAACCTAGAATAACGAAACTTGGTGAACCTAGTGGTTTTGGTGTACTGATCATACCTGAAAGAATCATCAAGATTGGGTGAAAAATGTTGGCTGAGATTTCAGGCAACTCGTAGTTTTTGGAAGCTTGGCAACCCCTTTCCATGAAAGTGATTTCGCCATTCTCTGCTTAGGGCTACATCAACAGCAAACAAACTATAGAGATAGAACTTGAAACTGCTTTATTGTGTCAAGTTTCAAAGAGCTAGCACAAATCGTGTTTGATTTAGAGTTCCAAATACGTGTATCCTTACAGGAGAAAACAGAGTGAAACCTAAAACTGAAAACGGTTACTGCAAACGAACGGTTTAACCTAGAAGAACGAAATTTGGTGAGCCAAGTGGTTTTGGTGTACTGATCATTATCTGAAAGAATCATCAAGATTGGGTGAAAAAATGTTTGCTGAGATTTCAGGCAATTCGTAATTTTTTGGAAGCTTGGCAACCCCTTTCCATGAAAGTGATTTTTCGCCAGTCTCTGCTTAGGGCTACATCAACAGCAAACAAACCATAGAGATAGAACTTGAAACTGCTTTATTGTGTCAAGTTTCAAAGAGGTAGCACAAACCGTGTTTGATTTAGAGTTCCAAATACATGAATCCCTATAGGAGAAAACAGTGAAACCTAAAAATGAAAACGGTTACTGCAAACGAACGGTTTAACCTAGAAGAACGAAATTTGATGAGCCAAGTGGTTTTGGTGTACTGATCATTACCTAAAAGAATCATCAAGATTGGGTTGAAAAAATGTTTGCCGAGATTTCAGGCAACTCGTAGTTTTTGGAAGCTTGGCAACCCCTTTCCATGAAAGTGATTTTCGCCAGTCTCTGCTTAGGGCCACATCAACAGCAAACAAACCATTGAGACAGAACTTGAAACTGCTTTATTGTGTCAAGTTCCAAAGAGCTAGCACAAACTGTGTTTGATTTAGATTTCCAAATACATGTATTTCTATAGGAGAAAACAGAGTGAAACCTAAAAATGAAAACGGTTACTGCAAACGAACGGTTTAACCTAGAACGAAATTTTGTGAGCCAAGTGGTTTTGGTGTACTGATCATTACCTGAAAGAATCATTAAGATTGGGTGAAAAAATGTTGGCTGAGATTTCAGGCAACTCCTAGTTTTTGGAAGCTTGGTAACCCCTTTGCATGAAAGTGATTTTCGCCAGTGTTTTCTTAGGGCTACATCAACAGCAAACAAACCATCGAGACAGAACTTGAAACTGCTTTATTGTGTCAAGTTCCAAAGAGCTAGCACAAACCGTGTTCATTTAGAGTTCCAAATACATGTATCCCTATAGGAGAAAACAGATTGAAACCTAAAAATGAAAACGGTTACTGCAAATGAACGGTTTAACCTAGAAGAACGAAATTTGGTGAGCCAAGTGGTTTTGGTGTACTGATCATTACCTGAAAGAATCATCAAGATTGGGTGAAAAAATGTTTGCTGAGATTTCAGGCAACTCGTAGTGTTTTGGAAGCTTGGCAACTCCTTTCCATGAAAGTGATTTTCGACAGTGTTTTCTTAGGGCTACATCGACAGCAAACAAACCATAGAGATAGATATTGAAACTGCTTTATTGTGTCAAGTTTCAAAGAGCTAGCACAAACCGTGTTTGATTTAGAGTTCCAAATACATGTATCCCTATAGGAGAAAACAGAGTGAAACCTAAAAATGAAAACGGTTACTGCAAACGAACGGTTTAATCTAGAAGAACAAAATTTGGTGAGCCAAGTGGTTTTGGTTTACTGATCATTACCTGAAAGAAACATCAAGATTGGGTGAAAAAATGTTTGCCGAGATTTCAGGCAACTTGTAGTTTTTTGGAAGCTTGGCAACCCCTTTCCATTAAAGTGATTTTCGCCAGTCTCTGCTTAGGGCCACATCAACAGCAAACAAACCATTGAGACAGAACTTGAAACTGCTTTATTGTGTCAAGTTCCAAAGAGCTAGCACAAACCGTGTTTGATTTTAGATTTCCAAATACATGTATCCCGATAGGAGAAAACAGAGTGAAACCTAAAAATGAAAACGGTTACTGCAAACGAACGGTTTAACCTAGAACGAAATTTGGTGAGCCAAGTGGTTTTGGTGTACTGATCATTACCTGAAAGAATCATCAAGATTGGGTGAAAAAATGTTGGCTGAGATTTCAGGCAACTCGTAGTTTTTTTTGAAGCTTGGCAACCCTTTGCATGAAAGTGATTTTCGCCAGTGTTTTCTTAGGGCTACATCAACAGCAAACAAACCATTGAGACAGAACTTGAAACTGCTTTATTGTGTCAAGTTCCAAAGAGCTAGCACAAACCGTGTTTCATTTAGAGTTCCAAATACATGTATCCCTATAGGAGAAAACAGAGTGAAACCTAAAAATGAAAACGGTTACTGCAAATGAACGGTTTAACCTAGAAGAACGAAATTTGGTGAGCCAAGTGGTTTTGGTGTACTGATCATTACCTGAAAGAATCATCAAGATTGGGTGAAAAAATGTTTGCTGAGATTTCAGTAAACTCGAAGGTTTTTGGAAGCTTGGCAACCCCTTTCCATGAAAGTGATTTTCGCCAGTCTCTGCTTAGGGCTACATCAACAGCAAACAAACCATAGAGAGAGAACCTGAAACTAGTTTATTGTGTCAACTTTCAAAGAGCTAGCAGAAACCGTGTTTAAATTAGAGTTCCAACTACATGTATCCCTATAGGAGAAAACAGAGTGAAACCTAAAAATGAAAACGGTTACTGCAAACGAACGGTTTAACCTAGAAGAACAAAATTTGGTGAGCCAAGTGGTTTTGGTGTACTGATCATTACCTGAAAGAATCATCAAGATTGGGTGAAAAAACGTTGGCTGAGATTTCAGGCAACTGGAAGTTTTTTGAAAGCTTGGCATCCCCTTTCCATGAAAGTGATTTTCGCCAGTCTCTGCTTAGGGCTACATCAACAGCAAACAAATCATAGAGATAGAACTTGAAACTACTTTATTGTGTCAAGTTTCAAAGAGCTAGCACAAACCGTGTTTGATTTAGAGTTCCAAATACCTGTATCCCGATAGGAGAAAAAAGAGTGAAACCTAAAAATGAAAACGGTCACTGCAAACGAACGGTTTAACCTAGAACGAAATTTGGTGAGCCAAGTGGTTTTGGTGTACTGATCATTACCTGAAATAATCATCAAGATTGGGTGAAAAAATGTTGACTGAGATTTCAGGCAACTAGTAGTTTTTTGGAAGCTTGGCAACCCTTTTCCATCAAAATGATTTTCGCCAGTCTCTGCTTAGGGCTACATCAACAGCAAACAAACCATAGAGATAGAACTTGAAACTGCTTTACTGTGTCAAGTTTCAAAGAGCTAGCATAAACCGTGTTTAATTTAGAGTTCCAAATACATGTATCCATATAGGAGAAAACAGAGTGAAACCTAAAATTGAAAACGGTTACTGCAAACGAACGGTTTAACCTAGAATAACGAAACTTGGTGAACCTAGTGGTTTTGGTGTACTGATCATACCTGAAAGAATCATCAAGATTGGGTGAAAAAATTTTGGCTGAGATTTCAGGCAACTCGTAGTTTTTGGAAGCTTGGCAACCCCTTTCCATGAAAGTGATTTCGCCATTCTCTGCTTAGGGCTACATCAACAGCAAACAAACTATAGAGATAGAACTTGAAACTGCTTTATTGTGTCAAGTTTCAAAGAGCTAGCACAAATCGTGTTTGATTTAGAGTTCCAAATACGTGTATCCTTACAGGAGAAAACAGAGTGAAACCTAAAACTGAAAACGGTTACTGCAAACGAACGGTTTAACCTAGAAGAACGAAATTTGGTGAGCCAAGTGGTTTTGGTGTACTGATCATTATCTGAAAGAATCATCAAGATTGGGTGAAAAAATGTTTGCTGAGATTTCAGGCAATTCGTAATTTTTTGGAAGCTTGGCAACCCCTTTCCATGAAAGTGATTTTCGCCAGTCTCTGCTTAGGGCTACATCAACAGCAAACAAACCATAGAGATAGAACTTGAAACTGCTTTATTGTGTCAAGTTTCAAAGAGGTAGCACAAACCGTGTTTGATTTAGAGTTCCAAATACATGAATCCCTATAGGAGAAAACAGTGAAACCTAAAAATGAAAACGGTTACTGCAAACGAACGGTTTAACCTAGAAGAACGAAATTTGATGAGCCAAGTGGTTTTGGTGTACTGATCATTACCTAAAAGAATCATCAAGATTGGGTGAAAAAATGTTTGCTGAGATTTCAGGCAACTCGTAGTTTTTTGGAAGCTTGGCAACCCCTTTCCATGAAAGTGATTTTCGCCAGTCTCTGCTTAGGGCTACATCAACAGCAAACAAACCATAGAGATAGAACTTTAAACTGCTTTATTGTGTCAAGTTTCAAAGAGCTAGCACAAACCGTGTTTGATTTAGAGTTCCAAATACATGTATCCCTATAGGAGAAAACAGAGTGAAACCTAAAAATGAAAACGGTTACTGCAAACGAACGGTTTAACCTAGAACAAAATTTTGTGAGCCAAGTGGTTTTGGTGTACTGATCATTACCTGAAAGAATCATCAAGATTGGGTGAAAAAATGTTTGCTGAGATTTCAGGGAACTCGTAGTGTTTTGGAAGCTTGGCAACCCCTTTCCATGAAAGTGATTTTCGACAGTGTTTTCTTAGGGCTACATCGACAGCAAACAAACCATAGAGATAGAACTTGAAACTGCTTTATTGTGTCAAGTTTCAAAGAGCTAGCACAAACCGTGTTTGATTTAGAGTTCCAAATACATGTATCCCTATAGGAGAAAACAGAGTGAAACCTAAAAATGAAAACGGTTACTGCAAACGAACGGTTTAACCTAGAAGAACGAAATTTGGTGAGCCAAGTGGTTTTGGTGTACTGATCATTACCTGAAAGAAACATCAAGATTGGGTGAAAAAATGTTTGCCGAGATTTCAGGCAACTTGTAGTTTTTTGGAAGCTTGGCAACCCCTTTCCATGAAAGGGATTTTCGCCAGTCTCTGCTTAGGGCCACATCAACAGCAAACAAACCATTGAGACAGAACTTGAAACTGCTTTATTGTGTCAAGTTCCAAAGAGCTAGCACAAACTGTGTTTGATTTAGATTTCCAAATACATGTATTTCTATAGGAGAAAACAGAGTGAAACCTAAAAATGAAAACGGTTACTGCAAACGAACGGTTTAACCTAGAACGAAATTTTGTGAGCCAAGTGGTTTTGGTGTACTGATCATTACCTGAAAGAATCATTAAGATTGGGTGAAAAAATGTTGGCTGAGATTTCAGGCAACTCGTAGTTTTTGGAAGCTTGGTAACCCCATTGCATGAAAGTGATTTTCGCCAGTGTTTTCTTAGGGCTACATCAACAGCAAACAAACCATCGAGACAGAACTTGAAACTGCTTTATTGTGTCAAGTTCCAAAGAGCTAGCACAAACCGTGTTTCATTTAGAGTTCCAAATACATGTATCCCTATAGGAGAAAACAGATTGAAACCTAAAAATGAAAACGGTTACTGCAAATGAACGGTTTAACCTAGAAGAACGAAATTTGGTGAGCCAAGTGGTTTTGGTTTACTGATCATTACCTGAAAGAAACATCAAGATTGGGTGAAAAAATGTTTGCCGAGATTTCAGGCAACTTGTAGTTTTTTGGAAGCTTGGCAACCCCTTTCCATTAAAGTGATTTTCGCCAGTCTCTGCTTAGGGCCACATCAACAGCAAACAAACCATTGAGACAGAACTTGAAACTGCTTTATTGTGTCAAGTTCCAAAGAGCTAGCACAAACCGTGTTTGATTTAGATTTCCAAATACATGTATCCCGATAGGAGAAAACAGAGTGAAACCTAAAAATGAAAACGGTTACTGCAAACGAACGGTTTAACCTAGAATGAAATTTGGTGAGCCAAGTGGTTTTGGTGTACTGATCATTACCTGAAAGAATCATCAAGATTGGGTGAAAAAATGTTGATTGAGATTTCAGGCAACTAGTAGTTTTTTGGAAGCTTGGCAACCCTTTTCCATCAAAATGATTTTCGCCAGTCTCTGCTTAGGGCTACATCAACAGCAAACAAACCATAGAGATAGAACTTGAAACTGCTTTACTGTGTCAAGTTTCAAAGAGCTAGCACAAACCGTGTTTGATTTAAAGTTCCAAATACATGTATCCCTATAGGAGAAAACAGAGTGAAACCTAAAAATGAAAACGGTTACTGCAAACGAACGGTTTAACCTAGAACGAAATTTTGTGAGCCAAGTGGTTTTGGTGTACTGATCATTACCTGAAAGAATCATTAAGATTGGGTGAAAAAATGTTGGCTGAGATTTCAGGCAACTCGTAGTTTTTTGGAAGCTTGGCAACCCCTTTGCATGAAAGTGATTTTCGCCAGTGTTTTCTTAGGGCTACATCAACAGCAAACAAACCATTGAGACAGAACTTGAAACTGCTTTATTGTGTCAAGTTTCAAAGAGCTAGCACAAACCGTGTTTAAATTAGAGTTCCAACTACATGTATCCCTATAGGAGAAAACAGAGTGAAACCTAAAAATGAAAACGGTTACTGCAAACGAACGGTTTAACCTAGAAGAACGTAATTTGGTGAGCCAAGTGGTTTTGGTGTACTGATCATTACCTGAAAGAATCATCAAGATTGGGTGAAAAAATGTTTGCTGAGATTTCAGGCAACTCGTAGTTTTTTGGAAGCTTGGCAACCCCTTTCCATTAAAGTGATTTTCGCCAGTCTCTGCTTAGGGCTACATCAACAGCAAACAAATCATAGAGATAGAAGTTGACACTGCTTTATTGTGTCAAGTTTCAAAGAGCTAGCACAAACCGTGTTTGATTTAGAGTTCCAACTACATGTATCCCTATAGGAGAAAACAGAGTGAAACCTAAAAATGAAAACTGTTACTGCAAACGAACGGTTTAACCTAGAAGAACGAAATTTGGTGAGCCAAGTGGTTTTGGTGTACTGATCATTACCTGAACGAATCATCAAGATTGGGTAAAAAAATGTTTGTTGAGATTTCAGGCAACTCGTAGTTTTTTGGAGCTTGGCAACCCCTTTCCATGAAAGTGATTTTCGCCAGTCTCTGCTTAGGGCTACATCAACAGCAAACAAATCATAGAGATAGAACTTGAAACTGCTTTATTTTGTCAAGTTTCAAAGAGCTAGCACAAACCGTGTTTGATTTAGTGATCCAAATACATGTAACTTTATAGGAGAAAACAGAGTGAAACCTAAAAAAGATAACGGTTACTGCAAATGAACGGTTTAACCTAGAAGAACGACAGTTGGTGAGCCAAGTGGTTTTAGTGTACTGATCATTACCTGAAAGATTCATCAAGATTGGGTGAAAAAATGTTTGCTGATATTTCAGGCAACTCGTAGTTTTTTGGAAGCTTGGCAACCCCTTTCCATGAAAGTGATTTTTGCCAGTCTCTGCTTAGGGCTACATCAACAGCAAACAAACCATAGAGATAGACCTTGAAACTGCTTTATTGTGTCAAGTTTTAAAGAGCTAGCACAAACCGTGTTTGATTTAGAGTTCCAAACACATGTATCCCTATAGGAGAAAAGAGAGTGAAACCTAAAAATGAAAAGGGATACTGCAAATGAACGGTTTAACCTAGAAGAACGAAACTTGGTGAGCCAAGTGGTTTTGGTGTACTGATCATTACCTGAAAGAATCATCAAGATTGGGTGAAAAAATGTTTGCTGAGATTTCATGCAACTAGTAGTTTCCGGGAAGCTTGGCAACCCCTTTCCATGAAAGTGATTTTCGCCAGTCTCTGCTTAGGGCTACATCAACAGCAAACAAACCATAGAGATAGAACTTGAAACTGCTTTATTGTGTCAAGTTTCAAAGAGCTAGCACAAACCGTGTTTGATTTAGAGTTCCAAATACATGTATCCTTATAGGAGAAAACAGAGTAAAACCTAAAAATGAAAACGGTTACTGCAAACGAACGGTTTAACCTAGAAGAACGAAATTTGGTGAGCCAAGTGGTTTTGGTGTACTGATCATTACCTGAAAGAATCATCAAGATTGGGTGAAAAAATGTTGGCTGAGATTTCAGGCAACTGGAAGTTTTTTGAAAGCTTGGCATCCCCTTTCCATGAAAGTGATTTTTGCCAGTCTCTGCTTAGGGCTACATCAACAGCAAACAAACCATAGAGATAGAACTTGAAACTACTTTATTGTGTCAAGTTTCAAATAGCTAGCACAAACCGTGTTTGATTTAGAGTTCCAAATACCTGTATCCCGATAGGAGAAAACAGAGTGAAACCTAAAAATGAAAACGGTTACTGCAAATGAACGGTTTAACCTAGAACGTAACTTGGTGAGCCAAGTGGTTTTGGTGTACTGATCATACCTGAAAGAATCATCAAGATTGGGTGTAAAAATGTTGGCTGAGATTTCAGGCAACTCGTAGTTTTTTGGAAGCTTGGCAACCCCTTTCCATGAAAGTGATTTCGCCATTCTCTGCTTAGGGCTACATCAACAGCAAACAAATTATAGAGATAGAACTTGAAACTGCTTTATTGTGTCAAGTTTCAAAGAGCTAGCACAAATCGTGTTTGATTTAGAGTTCCAAATACATGTATCCTTACAGGAGAAAACAGAGTGAAACCTAAAACTGAAAACGGTTACTGCAAACGAACGGTTTAACCTAGAAAAACAAAATTTGGTGATCCAAGTGGTTTTGGTGTACTGATCATTACCTGAAAGATTCATCAAGATTGGGTGAAAAAATGTTTGCTGAGATTTCAGGCAATTCGTAATTTTTTGGAAGCTTGGCAACCCCTTTCCATGAAAGTGATTTTCGCCAGTCTCTGCTTAGGGCTACATCAACAGCAAACAAACCATAGAGATAGAACGTGAAACTGCTTTATTGTGTCAAGTTTCAAAGAGGTAGCACAAACCGTGTTTCATTTAGAGTTCCAAATACATGTATCCCTATAGGAGAAAACAGTGAAACCTAAAAATGAAAACGGTTACTGGAAACGAACGGTTTAACCTAGAAGAACGAAATTTGGTGAGCCAAGTGGTTTTTGTGTACTGATCATTACCTTAAAGAATCATCAAGATTGGGTGAAAAAATGTTTGCTGAGATTTCAGGCAACTCATAGTTTTTTGGAAGCTTGGCAACCCCTTTCCATGAAAGTGATTTTCGCCAGTCTCTGCTTAGGGCTACATCAACAGCAAACAAACCATAGAGATAGAACTTTAAACTGCTTTATTGTGTCAAGTTTCAAAGAGCTAGCACAAACCGTGTTTGATTTAGAGTTCCAAATACATGTATCCCTATAGGAGAAAACAGAGTGAAACCTAAAATGAAAACTGTTACTGCAAAAGAACGGTTTAACCTAGAACGAAATTTTGTGAGCCAAGTGGTTTTGGTGTACTGATCATTACCTGAAAGAATCATAAAGATTGGGTGAAAAAATGTTGGCTGAGATTTCAGGCAACTCGTTGTTGTTTGGAAGCTTGGCAACCCCTTTGCATGAAAGTGATTTTCGCCAGTGTTTTCTTAGGGCTACATCAACAGCAAACAAACCATAGAGATAGATCTTGAAACTGCTTTATTGTGTCAAGTTTCAAAGAGCTAGCACAAACCGTGTTTGATTTAGAGTTCCAAATACATGTATCCCTATAGGAGAAAACAGAGTGAAACCTAAAAATGAAAACGGTTACTGCAAACGAACGGTTTAACCTAGAAGAACGAAATTTGGTGAGCCAAGTGGTTTTGGTTTACTGATCATTACCTGAAAGAAACATCAAGATTGGGTGAAAAAATGATTGCCGAGATTTCAGGCAACTCGTAGTTTTTTGGAAGCTTGGCAACACCTTTCCATGAAAGTGATTTTCGCCAGTCTCTGCTTAGGGCTACATCAACAGCAAACAAACCATTGAGACAGAACTTGAAACTGCTTTATTGTGTCAAGTTCCAAAGAGCTAGCACAAACCGTGTTTCATTTAGAGTTCCAAATACATGTATCCCTATAGGAGAAAACAAAGTGAAACCTAAAAATAAAAACGGTTACTGCAAACGAACGGTTTAACCTAGAAGAACGAAATTTGGTGAGCCAAGTGGTTTTGGTGTACTGATCCTTACCTGAAAGAATCATCAAGATTGGGTGAAAAAATGTTTGCTGAGATTTCAGGCAACTCGTAGTTTTTTGGAAGCTTGGCAACCCCTTTCCATGAAAGTGATTTTCGCCAGTCTCTGCTTAGGGCTACATCAACAGCAAACAAACCATAGAGATAGAACTTGAAACTGCTTTATTGTGTCAAGTTTTAAAGAGCTAGCACAAACCGTGTTTGATTTAGAGTTCCAAACACATGTATCCCTATAGGAGAAAACACAGTGAAACCTAAAAATGAAAAGGGATACTGCAAACGAAAGGTTTAACCTAGAAGAACGAAACTTGGTGAGCCAAGTGGTTTTGGTGTACTGATCATTACCAGAAAGAATCAACAAGATTGGGTGAAAAAATATTTGCTGAGATTTCAGAAAACTCGTAGATTTTTGGAAACTTGGCAACCCCTTTCCATGAAAGTGATTTTCACAACTCTCTGCTTAGGGCTACATCAACAGCAAACAAACCATAGAGATAGAACTTGAAACTGCTTTATTGTGTCAAGTTTCAAAGAGCTAGCGCAAACCGTGTTTGATTTAGAGTTCCAAATACATGTATCCCTATAGGAGAAAACAGAGTGAAACCTAAAAATGAAAACGGTTACTGCAAACGAACGGTTGAACCTAGAAGAACGAAATTTGGTGAGCCAAGTGGTTTTGGTGTACTGATCATTACCTGAAAGAATCATCAAGATTTGCTGAAAAAATATTTGCCGAGATTTCAGGCAACTCGTAGTTTTTTGGAAGCTTGGCAACCCGTTTCTAGGAAAGTGATTTTCGCCAGTCTCTGCTTAGGGCTACATCAACAGCAAACAAACCATAGAGATAGAACTTGAAACTGCTTTATTGGGTCAAGTTTCAAAGAGCTAGCACAAACCGTGTTTGATTTAGAGTTCCAAATACATGTATCCCTATAGGAGAAAACAGAGTGAAACCTAAAAATGAAAACGGTTACTGCAAACGAACGGTTTAACCTAGAAGAACGAAATTTGGTGAGCCAAGTGGTTTTGGTGTACTGATCATTACAAGAAAGAATCATCAAGATTGGGTGAAAAAATGTTGGCTGAGATTTCAGGCAACTCGTAGTTTTTTGGAAGCTTGGCAACCCCTTTCCATGAAAGTGATTTTCGCCAGTCTCTGCTTAGGGCTACATCAACAGCAAACAAACCATAGAGATAGAACTTGAAACTTCTATATTGTGTCAAGTTTCAAAGAGCTAGCACAAACCGTGTTTGATTTAGAGTTCCAAATACATGTATCCCTATAGGAGAAAACAGAGTGAAACCTAAAAATGAAAACGGTTACTGCAAACGACGGTTTAACCTAGAAGAACGAAATTTGGTGAGCCAAGTGGTTTTGGTTTACTGATCATTACCTGAAAGAAACATCAAGATTGGGTGAAAAAATGTTTGCCGAGATTTCAGGCAACTCGTAGTTTTTTGGAAGCTTGGCAACCCCTTTCCTTGAAAGTGATTTTCGCCAGTCTCTGCTTAGGGCTACATCAACAGCAAACAAACCATTGAGACAGAACTTGAAACTGCTTTATTGTGTCAAGTTCCAAAGAGCTAGCACAAACCGTGTTTCATTTAGAGTTCCAAATACATGTATCCCTATAGGAGAAAACAGAGTGAAACCTAAAAATGAAAACGGTTACTGCAAATGAACGGTTTAACCTAGAAGAACGAAATTTGGTGAGCCAAGTGGTTTTGGTGTACTGATCATTACCTGAAAGAATCATCAATATTGGGTGAAAAAATGTTTGCTGAGATTTCAGTAAACTCGAAGTTTTTTGGAAGCTTGGCAACCCCTTTCCATGAAAGTGATTTTCGCCAGTCTCTGCTTAGGGCTACATCAACAGCAAACAAACCATAGAGATAGAACTTGAAACTGGCTTATTGTGTCAACTTTCAAAGAGCTAGCAGAAACCGTGTTTTATTTAGAGTTCCAACTACATGTATCCCTATATGAGAAAACAGAGTGAAACCTAAAAATGAAAACGGTTACTGCAAACGAACGGTTTAACCTAGAAGAACGAAATTTGGTGAGCCAAGTGGTTTTCGTGTACTGATGATTACCTGAACGAATCATCAAGATTGGGTGAAAAAATGTTTGCTGAGATTTCAGGCAACTCGTAGTTTTTTGGAGCTTGGCAACCCCTTTCCATGAAAGTGATTTTCGCCCGTCTATGCTCAGGGCTACATCAACAGCAAACAAACCATATGATAGAACTTGAAACTGCTTTATTGTGCCAAGTTTCAAAGAGCTAGCGCAAACCGTGTTTGATTTAGAGTTCCTACTACATGTATCCCTATAGGAGAAAACAGAGTGAAACCTAAAAATGAAAACGGTTACTGCAAACGAAGGGTTTAACCTAGAAGAACGAAATTTGGTGAGCCAAGTGGTTTTGGTGTACTGATCAGTACCTGAAAGAATCATCAAGATTGGGTGAAAAAATGTTTGCTGAGATTTCAGGCAACTCTGAGTTTTTTGGAAGCTTGGCAACACCTTTCCATGAAAGTGATTTTCGCCAGTCTCTTCTTAGGGCTACATCAACAGCAAACAAACCATAGAGATAGAACTTGAAACTGCTTTATTGTGTCAAGTTTCAAAGAGCTAGCACGAACCGTGTTTGATTTAGAGTTCCAAATACATGTATCCCTATAGGAGAAAACAGAGTGAAACCTAAAAATGAAAAGGGTTACTGCAACGAACGGTTTAACGTAGAAGAACGAAACTTGGTGAGCCAAGTGGTTTTGTTGTACGGATCATAACCTGAAAGAATCATCAAGATTGGGTGAAAAAATGTTTGCTGAGATTTCAGGCAACTCGTAGTTTTTTGGAAGCTTGGCAACACCTTTCCATGAAAGTGATTTTCGCCAGTCTCTGCTTAGGGCTACATCAACAGCAAACAAACCCTAGAGATAGAACTTGAAACTGCTTTATTATGTCAAGGTTCAAAGAGCTAGCTCAAACCGTGTTTCATTTAGAGTTCCAAATACATGTATCTATATGAGAAAACAGAGTGAAACCAAAAAATGAAAACGGTTACTGCAAACGAACGGTTTAACCTAGAAGAACAAAGTTTGGTGAGCCAAGTCGTTTTCGTGTACTGATCATTACCTGAAATTATCATCAAGATTGGGTGAAAAAATGTTTGCTGAGATTTCAAGAATCTTCTAGTTTTTTGGAAGCTTGGCAACCCCTTTCCATGAAAGTGATTTTCGCCAGTCTCTGCTTAAGGCTACTTCAACAGAAAACAAACCATAGAGATAGAACTTGAAACTTCTTTATTGTGTCAAGTTTCAAAGAGCTAGCACAAACCGTGTTTGATTTAGAGTTCCAAATACATGTATCCCTATAGGAGAAAACAGAGTGAAACCTAAAAATGAAAACGGTTACTGCAAACGAACGGTTTAACCTAGAAGAACGAAATTTGGTGAGCCAAGTTGTTTTGGTGTACTGATCATTACCTGAAAGAATCATCAAGATTGGGTGAAAAAATATTTGCTGAGATTTCAGGCAACTCGTAGTTTTTTGGAAGCTTGGCAACCCCTTTCCATGAAAGTGATTTTCGCCAGTCTCTGCTTAGGGCTACATCAACAGCAAAAAAACCATAGAGATAGAACTTTAAACTGCTTTATTGTGTCAAGTTTCAAAGAGCTAGCACAAACCGTGTTTGATTTAGAGTTCCAAATACATGTATCTTTATAGGAGAAAACAGAGTGAAATCTAAAAACGATAACGGTTACTGCAAATGAACGGTTTAACCTAGAAGATCAAAGTTGGTGAGCCAAGTGGTTTTAGTGTACTGATCATTACCTGAAAGATTCATCAAGATTGGGTGAAAAAATGTTTGCTGAGATTTCAGGCAACTCGTAGTTTTTTGGAAGCTTGGCAACCCCTTTCCATGAAAGTGATTTTCGCCAGTCTCTGCTTAGTGCTACATCAACAGCAAACAAACCATAGAGATAGAACTTGAAACTGCTTTATTGTGTCAAGTTTTAAAGAGCTAGCACAAACCCTGTTTGATTTAGAGTTCCAAATACATGTATCCCTATAGGAGAAAACAGAGTGAAACCTAAAAATGAAAAGGGATACTGCAAACGAACGGTTTAACCTAGAAGAACGAAACTTGGTGAGCCAAGTGGTTTTGGTGTACTGATCATTACCTGAAAGAATCATCAAGATTATGTGAAAAAATGTTGGCTGAGATTTCAGGCAACTCGTAGTTTTTTGGAAGCTTGGCAACCCCTTTCCATGAAAGTGATTTTCGCCAGTCTCTGCTTAGGGCTACATCAACAGCAAACAAACCATAGAGATAGAACTTGAAACTGCTTTATTGTGTCAAGTTTTATAGAGCTAGCACAAACCGTGTTTGATTTAGAGTTCCAAATACATGTATCCCTATAGGAGAAAACAGAGTGAAACCTAAAAATGAAAAGGGATACTGCAAACGAACGGTTTAACCTAGAAGAACGAAACTTGGTGAGCCAAGTGGTTTTTTGTGTACTGATCATTACCTGAAAGAATCATCAAGACTGGGTGAAAAAATGTTTGCTGAGATTTAAGGAAACTCGTAGATTTTTGGAACCTTGGCAACCCCTTTCCATGAAAGTGATTTTCACAACTCTCTGCTTAGGGCTACATCAACAGCAAACAAACCATAGAGATAGAACTTAAAACTGCTTTATTGTGTCAAGTTTCAAAGAGCTAGCACAAACCGTGTTTGATTTAGAGTTCCAAATATATGTATCTTTATAGGAGAAAACAGAGTGAAACCTAAAAATGAAAAGGGATACTGCAAACGAACGGTTTAACCTAGAAGAACGAAACTTGGTGAGCCAAGTGGTTTTGGTGTACTGATCATTACCTGAAAGAATCATCAAGATTGGGTGAAAAAATGTTTGCTGAGATTTCAGGAAACTCGTAGATTTTTTGAAGCTTGGCAACCCCTTTCCATGAAAGTGATTTTCACAACTCTCTGCTTAGGGCTACATCAACAGCAAACAAACCATAGAGATAGAACTTGAAACTGCTTTATTGTGTCAAGTTTCAAAGAGCTAGCACAAACCGTGTTTGATTTAGAGTTCCAAATACATGTATCCCTATAGGAGAAAACAGAGTGAAACCTAAAAATATAAACGGTTACTGCAAACAAACGGTTTAACCTAGAAGAACGAAATTTGGTGAGCCAAGTGGTTTTGGTGTACTGATCAGTACCTGAAAGAATCATCAAGATTGGGTGAAAAAATGTTTGCTGAGATTTCAGGCCCCTCGTAGTTTTTAGGAAGCTTAGCAACCTCTTTCCATGAAAGTGATTTTCGCCAGTCTCTGCTTAGGGCTACATCAACAGCAAACAAACCATAGAGACAGAACTTGAAACTGCTTTATTGTGTCACGTTTCAAAGAGCAAGCAAAAACCGTGTTTGATTTAGATTTCCAAATACATGTATCCCTATAGGAGAAAACAGAGTGAAACCTAAAAATGAAAACGGTTACTGCAAACGAACGGTTTAACCTAGAAGAACGAAATTTGGTGAGCCAAGTGGTTTTGGTGTACTGATCATTACCTGAAAGAATCATCAAGATTGGGTGAAAAAATGTTTGCTGAGATTTCAGGGAACTCGTAGTTTTTTGGAAGCTTGGCAAACCCTTTCCATGAAAGTGATTTTCGCCACTCTCTGCTTAGGGCTACATCAACAGCAAACAAACCATAGAGATAGAACTGGAAACTGCTTTATTGTGTCAAGTTTCAAAGAGCTAGCACAAACCTTGTTTGATTTAGAGTTCCAAATACATGTATCCCTACAGGAGAAAACAGAGTGAAACCTATAAATGAAAACGGTTACTGCAAACGAACGGTTTAACCTAGAAGAACGATATTTGGTGAGCCAAGTGGTTTTGGTGTCCTGATCATTACCTGAAAGAATCATCAAGATTGGGTGAAAAAATGTTTGCTGAGATTTCAAGGAACTCGTAGTTTTTTGGAAGCTTGGAAACCCCTTTCAATGAAAGTGATTTTCGCCAGTCTCTGCTTAGGGCTACATCAACAGCAAAGAAACCATAGAGATAGAACTTGAAACTGCTTTATTGTGTCAAGTTTCAAAGAGGTAGCACAAACCGTGTTTGATTTAGAGTTCCAAATACATGTATCCCTGTAGGAGAAAACAGAGTGAAACCTAAAAATGAAAACGGTTACTGCAAATGAACGGTTTAACCTAGAAGAACGAAATTTGGTGAGCCAAGTGGTTTTGGTGTAATGATCATTACCTGAAAGAATCATCAAGATTGGGTGAAAAAATATTTGCTGAGATTTCAGGCAACTCGTAGTTTTTTGGAAGCTTGGCATCCCCTTTCTATGAAAGTGATTTTTGCCAGTCTCTGCTTAGGGCTAAATCAACAGTAAAGAAACCATAGGGATAGAACTTGAAACTGCTTTATTGTGTCATTATTCAAAGAGCTAGCACAAACCGTGTTTGATTTAGAGTTCCAAATACATGTATCCCTATAGGAGAAAACAGAGTGAAACCTAAAAATGAAAAGGGATACTGCAAACGAACGGTTTAACCTAGAAGAACGAAACATGGTGAGCCAAGTGGTTTTGGTGTACTGATCATTACCTGAAAGAATCATCAAGATTGGGTGAAAAAATGTTTGCTGAGATTTCAGGAAACTCGTAGATTTTTTGAAGCTTGGCAACCCCTTTCCATGAACGTGATTTTCACAACTCTCTGCTTAGGGCTACATCAACAGCAAACAAACCATAGAGATAGAACTTGAAACTGCTTTATTGTGTCAAGTTTCAAAGAGCTAGCACAAACCGTGTTTGATTTAGAGTTCCAAATACATGTATCCCTATAGGAGAAAACAGAGTGAAACCTAAAAATATAAACGGTTACTGCAAACGAACGGTTTAACCTAGAAGAACGAAATTTGGTGAGCCAAGTGGTTTTGGTGTACTGATCAGTACCTGAAAGAATCATCAAGATTGGGTGAAAAAATGTTTGCTGAGATTTCAGGCCCCTCGTAGTTTTTAGGAAGCTTGGCAACCTCTTTCCATGAAAGTGATTTTTGCCAGTCTCTGCTTAGGGCTACATCAACAGCAAACAAACCATAGAGACAGAACTTGAAACTGCTTTATTGTGTCACGTTTCAAAGAGCTAGCAAAAACCGTGTTTGATTTAGATTTCCAAATACATGTATCCCTATAGGAGAAAACAGAGTGAAACCTAAAAATGAAAACGGTTACTGCAAACGAACGGTTTAACCTAGAAGAACGAAATTTGGTGAGCCAAGTGGTTTTGGTGTACTGATCATTACCTGAAAGAATCATCAAGATTGGGTGAAAAAATGTTTGCTGAGATTTCAGGGAACTCGTAGTTTTTTGGAAGCTTGGCAAACCCTTTCCATGAAAGTGATTTTCGCCACTCTCTGCTTAGGGCTACATCAACAGCAAACAAACCATAGAGATAGAACTGGAAACTGCTTTATTGTGTCAAGTGTCAAAGAGCTAGCACAAACCTTGTTTGATTTAGAGTTCCTAATACATGTATCCCTACAGGAGAAAACAGAGTGAAACCTATAAATGAAAACGGTTACTGCAAACGAACGGTTTAACCTAGAAGAACGATATTTGGTGAGCCAAGTGGTTTTGGTGTCCTGATCATTACCTGAAAGAATCATCAAGATTGGGTGAAAAAATGTTTGCTGAGATTTCAAGGAACTCGTAGTTTTTTGGAAGCTTGGAAACCCCTTTCAATGAAAGTGATTTTCGCCAGTCTCTGCTTAGGGCTACATCAACAGCAAAGAAACCATAGAGATAGAACTTGAAACTGCTTTATTGTGTCAAGTTTCAAAGAGGTAGCACAAACCGTGTTTGATTTAGAGTTCCAAATACATGTATCCCTGTAGGAGAAAACAGAGTGAAACCTAAAAATGAAAACGGTTACTGCAAATGAACGGTTTAACCTAGAAGAACGAAATTTGGTGAGCCAAGTGGTTTTGGTGTAATGATCATTACCTGAAAGAATCATCAAGATTGGGTGAAAAAATATTTGCTGAGATTTCAGGGAACTCGTAGTTTTTTGGAAGCTTGCCATCCCCTTTCTATGAAAGTGATTTTTGCCAGTCTCTGCTTAGGGCTACATCAACAGCAAAGAAACCATAGGGATAGAACTTGAAACTGCTTTATTGTGTCATGATTCAAAGAGCTAGCACAAACCGTGTTTGATTTAGAGTTCCAAATACATGTATCCCTATAGGAGAAAAAAGAGTGAAACCTAAAAATGAAAACGGTTACTGCAAACGAACGGTTTAACCTAGAAGAACGAAATTTGGTGAGCCAAGTGGTTTTGGTGTACTGATCATTAACTGAAAGAATCATCAAGATTGGGTGAAAAAATGTTTCCTAAGATTTCAGGGAACTCGTACTTTTTTAAAAGCTTGGCAACCCCTTTCCATGAAGGTGATTTTTGCCAGTCTCTGCTTAAGGCTAAATCAACAGCAAACAAACCATAGAGATAGAACTTGAAACTGCTTTATTGTGTCAAGTTTCAAAGAGCTAGCACAAACCGTGTTTGATTTAGAGTTCCAAATACATGTATCCCTATAGGAGAAAACAGAGTGAAACCTAAAAATGAAAACGGTTACTGCAATCGAACGGTTTAACCTAGAAGAACGAAATTTGGTGAGCCAAGTGGTTTTGGTGTACTGATCATTACCTGAAAGAATCATCAAGATTGGTTGAAAAAATGTTTGCTGAGATTTCAAGCAACTCGTAGTTTTTTGGAAGCTTGGCAACCCCTTTCCATGAAAGTGATTTTCGCCAGTCTCTGCTTAGGGCTACATCAACAGCAAACAAACCATAGAAATAGAACTTGAAACTGCTTTATTGTGTCACGTTTCAAAGAGCTAGCACAAACCGTGTTTGATTTAGAGTTCCAAATACATGTATCCCTTTAGGAGAAAACAGAGTGAAACCTAAAAATGAATATAGTTACTGCAAACGAATGGTTTAACCTAGAAGAACGAAATTTGGTGAGCCAAGTGGTTTGGGTGTATTGATCATTACCTGAAAGAATCATCAAGATTGGGTGAAAAAATGTTTGCTGAGATTTCAGGAAACTCGTAGTTTTTTGGAAGCTTGGAAACCCCTTTCCATGAAAGTGATTTTCGCCAGTCTCTGCTTAGGGCTACTTCAACAGCAAACAAACCATAGAGATAGAACTTGACACTGCTTTATTGTGTCAAGTTTCAAAGAGCTAGCACAAACCGTGTTTGATTTAGAGTTCCAAATACATGTATCCCTATTCGAGAAAACAGAGTGAAACCTAAAAATGAAAACGGTTACTGCAAACGAACAGTTTAACCTAGAAGAACGAAATTTGGTGAGCCAAGTGGTTTTGGTGTACTGATCATTACCTGAAAAAATCATCAAGATTGGGTGAAAAAATGTTTGCTGTGATTTCAGGCAACTCGTAGTTTTTTGGAAGCTTGGCAACCCCTTTCCATGAAAGTGATTTTCGCCAGTCTCTGCTTAGGGATACATCAACAGCAAACAAACCATAGAGATAGAACTTGACACTGCTTTATTGTGTCAAGTTTCAAAGAGCTAGCACAAACCGTGTTTGATTTAGAGTTCCAAATACATGTATCCCTATAGGAGAAAACAGATTGAAACCTAAAAATGAAAACGGTTACTGCAAACGAACGGTTTAACCTAGAAAAACGAAATTTGGTGAGCCAAGCGGTTTTGGTGTACTGATCATTACCTGAAAGAATCATCAAGATTGGGTGAAAAAATGTTTGCTGAGATTTCAGGCAACTCGTAGTTTTTTGGAAGCTTGGCAACCCCTTTCCATGAAAGTGATTTTCGCCAGTCTCTGCTGAGGGCTACATCAACAGCAAACAAACCACAGAGATAGAACTTGAAACTGCTTTAGTGTGCCAAGTTTCAAAGAGCTAGCAGAAACCGTGTTTGATTTAGAGTTCCAAATACATGTATCCCTATAGGAGAAAACAGAGTGAAACCTAAAAATGAAAACGTTTACTGCAAACGAACGGTTTAACATAGAACAACGAAATTTGGTGAGGCAAGTGGTTTTGGTGTACTGATCATTACCTGAAAGAATCATCAAGATTGGGTGAAAAAATGTTTGCTGAGATTTCAGGCAATTCGTAGTTTTTTGGAAGCTTGGCAACCCCTTTCCATGAAAGTGATTTTCGCCACTCTCTGATTAGGGCTACATCAACAGCAAACAAACCATAGAGACAGAACATGAAACTGCTGTACTGTGTCAAGTTTCAAAGAGCTAGCACAAACCGTGTTTGATTTAGAGTTTGAAATACATGTATCCCTATTCGAGAAAACAGAGTGAAACCTAAAAATGAAAACGGTTACTGCAAACGAACGGTTTAACCTAGAAGAACGAAATATGGTGAGCCAAGTGGTTTTGGTGTACTGATCATTACCTGAAAGAATCATCAACATTGGTTGAAAAAATGTTTGCTAGGATTTCAGGCAACTCGTAGTTTTTTGGAAGCTTGGCAACCCCTTTCCATGAAAGTGATTTTCGCCAGTCTCTGCTTAGAACTACATCAACAGCAAACAAACCATAGAGATAGAACTTGAAACTGCTTTATTGTGTCAAGTTTCAAAGAGCTAGCACAGAAGGTGTTTGATTTAGAGTTCCAAATACATGTATACCTACAGGAAAAAACAGAGTTTAACCTAAAAATGAAAACGGTTACTGCAAACGAAAGGTTTGACCTATAAGAACGAAATTTGGTGAGCCAAGTGGTTTTGGTGTACTGATCATTACCTCAAAGAATCATCAAGATTGGGTAAAAAAATGTTTGCTGAGATTTCAGGCAACTCATAGTTTTTTGGAAGCTTGGAAACCACTTTCTATGAAAGTGATTTTCGCCAGTCTCTGCTTAGGGCTACATCAACAGCAAACAAACTATAGAGATAGAACTTGAAACTGCTTTATTGTGTCAAGTTTCAAAGAGCTAGCAAAAACCGTGTTTGCTTTAGAGTTCCAAATACATGTATGCCTATAGGAGAAAACAGAGTGAAACCTAAAAATGGAAACGGTTACTGCAAAGGAACTGTTTAACCTAGGAGAACGAAATTTGGTGAGCCAAGTGGTTTTGGAGTACTGATCATTACCTGAAAGAATCATCAAGATTGGGTCAAAAAATGTGTGCTGAGATTTCAGGAAACTCGTTGTTTTTTGGAAGCTTGGCAACCCCTTTCCATTAAAGTGATTTTTGCCAGTCTCTGCTTAGGGCTACAACAACAGCAAACAAACCATAGAGATAGAACTTGAAACTGCTTTATTGTGTCAAGTTTCAAAGAGCTAGCACAAACCCTGTTTGATTTAGAGTTTCAAATACATGTATCCCTATAGGAGAAAACAGAGTGAAACCTAAAAATGAAAACGGTTACTGCAGAGGAACGGTTTAACCTAGAAGAACGAAATTTGGTGAGCCAAGTGGTTTTGGTGTACTGATCATTACCTGAAAGAATCATCAAGATTGGGTGAAAAAAATGTTTGCTGAGATTTCAGGCAACTCGTATTTTTTTCTAAGCTGGGCAACCCGTTTCCATGAAAGTGATTTTTGCCAGTCTCTGCTTAGGGCTACATCAACAGCAAACAAACCATAGAGATAGAACTTGAAACTGCTTTATTGTGTCAAGTTTCAAAGAGCTAGCACAAACCGTGTTTGATTTGTAGTTCCAAACACATGTATCCCTATAGAAGAAAACAGAGTGAAACCTAAAAATGAAAACTGTTACTGAAAATGAACGGTTTAACCTAGAAGAACGAAATTTGGTGAGCCAAATGGTTTTGGTGTACTGATCCTTAACTGAAAGAATCATCAAGATTGGCTGAAAAAATCTTTGCTGAGATTTCAGGAAACTCGTAGTTTTTTGAAAGCTTGGCAACTCCTTTCCATGAAGGTGATTTTTGCCAGTCTTGGCTTAGGGCTACTTCAACAGCAAACAAACCATAGAGATAGAACTTGAAACTGCTTTATTGTGTCAAGTTTCAAAGAGTTAGCACAAACCGTGTTTGATTTAGAGTTCCAAATACATGTATCCCTATAGGAGAAAACAGAGTGAAACCTAAAAATGAAACCGGTTACTGCAGAGGAATGATTCAACCTAGAAGAACGATATTTGGTGATCCAAGTGGTTTTGGTATACTGATCATTTTCTGAAAGAATTATCAACATTGGGTGAAAAAATGTTTGCTGAGATTTCAGGGAATTCGAGTTTTTGGAAGCTTGGCAACCTTTTTCCATGAAAGTGATTTTCGCCAGTCTCTGCTTAGGGCTACATCAACAGCAAACAAACCATAGAGATAGAACTTGAAACTGCTTTATTGTGTCAAGTTTCAAAGAGGTAGCACAAACCGTGTTTGATTTAGAGTTCCAAATATATGTATCCCTGTAGGAGAAAACAGAGTGAAACCTAAAAATGAAAACGGTTACTGCAAATGAACGGTTTACCCTAGAAGAACGAAATTTGGTGAGCCAAGTGGTTTTGGTGTAATGATCATTACCTGAAATAATCATCAAGATTGGGTGAAAAAATATTTGCTGAGATTTCAGGAAACTCGTAGTTTTTTGGAAGCTTGGCATCCCCTTTCTATGAAAGTGATTTTTGCCAGTCTCTGCTTAGGGCTACATAAACAGCAAAGAAACCATAGGGATAGAACTTGAAACTGCTTTATTGTGTCAAGATTCAAAGAGCTAGCACAAACCGTGTTTGATTTAGAGTTCCAAATACATGTATCCCTATAGGAAAAAACAGAGTGAAACTAAAAATGAAAACGGTTACTGCAAACGAACGGTTTAACCTAGAAGAACGAAATTTGGTGATCCAAGTGGTTTGGTGTACTGATCATTACCTGAAAGAATCATCAAGATTGGGTGAAAAAATTTTTCTGAGATTTCAGGGAACTCGTAGTTTTTTGGAAGCTTGGCAACCCCTTTCCATGAAGGTGATTTTTGCCACTCTCTGCTTAAGGCTACATCAACAGCAAACAAACCATAGAGATAGAACTTGAAATTGCTTTATTGTGTCAAGTTTCAAAGAGCTAGCACAAACCGTGTTTGATTTAGAGTTCCAAATACATGTATCCCTATAGGAGAAAACAGAGTGAAACCTAAAAATGAAAACGGTTACTGCAATCGAACGGTTTAACCTAGAAGAACGAAATTTGGTGAGCCAAGTGGTTTTGGTGTACTGATCATTACCTGAAAGAATCATCAAGATTGGTTGAAAAAATGTTTGCTGAGATTTCAAGCAACTCGTAGTTTTTTGGAAGCTTGGCAACCCCTTTCCATGAAAGTGATTTTCGCCAGTCTCTGCTTAGGGCTACATCAACAGCAAAAAAACCATAGAGATAGAACTTGAAACTGCTTTATTGTGTCAAGTTTCAAAGAGCTAGCACAGACCGTGTTTGATTTACAGTTCCAAATACATGTATCCCTACAGGAAAAAACAGAGTGAAACCTAAAAATGAAAACGGTTACTGCAAACGAACGGTTTGACCTAGAAGAACGAAATTTGGTGAGCCAAGTGGTTTTGGTGTACTGATCATTACCTCAAAGAATCATCAAGATTGGGTGAAAAAATGTCTGCTGAGATTTCAGGCAACTCGTAGTTTTTTGGACCCTTGGAAACCACTTTCTATGAAAGGTGATTTTCGCCAGTCTCTGCTTAGGGCTACATCAACAGCAAACAAACTATAGAGATAGAACTTGAAACTGCTTTATTGTGTCAACTTTCAAAGAGCTAGCACAAACCGTGTTTGATTTTAGAGTTCCAAATACATGTATCCCTATAGGAGAAAACAGAGTGAAACCTAAAAATGAAAACGGTTACTGCAAACGAACGGTTTAACCTAGAAGAACGAAATTTGGTGAGCCAAGTGGTTTTGGTGTACTGATCATTACCTGAAAGAAATCATCAAGATTGGGTGGAAAAAATGTTTGCTGAGATTTCAGGCAACTCATAGTTTTTTGGAAGCTTGGCAACCCCTTTCCATGAAAGTGATTTTCGCCAGTCTCTGCTTAAGGCTACATCAACAGCAAACAAACCATAGAGAGAGAACTTGAAACTGCTTTATTGTGTCAAGTTTCAAAGAGCTAGCACAAACCGTGTTTGATTTAGAGTTCAAATACATTTATCCCTACAGGAGAAAACAGAGTGAAACCTAAAAATGCAAAACCGTTACTGCAAACGAACAGTTTTACCTAGAGCACAAAATTTGGTGAGCCAAGTGGTGTTGGTTTACTGATCATTACCTGAAAGTATCATGAAGATTGGGTGTAAAAATGTTTGCTGAGATTTCAGGCAACTCGTAGTTTTTTGGAAGCTTGGCAACCCCTTTTCATGAAGGTGATTTTCACCACTCTCTGCCTAGGGCTACATCAACAGTAAACAAACCATAAAGATAGAACTTGAAACTGCTTTATTGTGTCAAGTTTCAAAGAGCTAGCACAAACCGTGTTTGATTTAGAGTTCCAAATACATGTATCCCTATAGGAGAAAACAGAGTGAAACCTAAAAATGAAAACGGTTACTGCAAACGAACGGTTTAACCTAGAAGAACGAAATTTGGTGAGCCAAGTGATTTTGGTGTACTGATCATTACCTGAAAGAATCATCAAGATTGGTTGAAAAAATGTTGGCTGAGATTTCAGGCAACTCGTAGTTTTTTGGAAGCTTGGCAAACCCTTTCCATGAAAGTGATTTCGCCAGTCTCTGTTTAGGGCTACATCAACAGCAAACAAACCATAGAGATAGAACTTGAAACTGCTTTATTTTGTCAAATTTCAAAGAGCTAGCACAAACCGTGTTTGATTTAGAGTTCCAAATACATGTATCTCTATAAAAGAAAACAGAGTGAAACCTAAAAATGAAAACGGTTACTGTAAACGAACGGTTTAACCTAGAAGAACAAAATTTGGTGAGCCAAGTGGTTTTGGTGTACTGATCATTACCTGAAAGAATCATCAAGATTGGGTGAAAAAAGTTTGCTGAGATTTCAGGCAACTCGTAGTTTTTTGGAAGCTTGGCAACCCCTTTCCATGAAAGTGATTTTCGCCAGTCTCTGCTTAGGGCTACATCAACAGCAAACAAACCATTGAGATAGAACTTGAAACTGCTTTATTGTGTCAAGTTTCAAAGAGCTAGAACAAACCGTGTTTATTTAGAGTTCCAAATACATGTATCCCTATAGGAGAAAACAGAGTGAAACCTAAAAATGAAAACGGTTACTGCAAACGAACGGTTTAAACTAGAAGAACGAAATTTGGTGAGCCAAGTGGTTTTGGTGTACTGATCATTACCTCAAAGAATCATCAAGATTGGGTAAAAAAATGTTTGCTGAGATTTCAGGCAACTCGTAGTTTTTTGGACGCTTGGAAACCACTTTCTATGGAAGTGATTTTCGCCAGTCTCTGCTTAGGTCTACATCAACAGCAAACAAAATATAGAGATAGAACTTGAAACTGCTTTATTGTGTCAAGTTTCAAAGAGCTAGCACAAACCGTGTTTGATTTAGAGTTCCAAATACCTGTATCCCTATAGGAGAAAACAGAGTGAAACCTAAAAATGAAAACGGTTACGGCAAACGAACGGTTTAACCTAGAACGAAATTTGGTGAGCCAAGTCGTTTTGGTGTACTGATCATTACCTGAAATAATCATCAAGATTGGGTGAAAAAATGTTGACTGAGATTTCAGGCAACTAGTAGTTTTTTGGAAGCTTGGCAACCCTTTTCCATCAAAATGATTTTCGCCAGTCTCTGCTTAGGGCTACATCAACAGCAAACAAACCATAGAGATAGAACTTGAAACTGCTTTACTGTGTCAAGTTTCAAAGAGCTAGCACAAACCGTGTTTGATTTAGAGTTCCAAATACATGTATCCCTATAGGAGAAAACAGAGTGAAACCTAAAAATGAAAACGGTTACTGCAAACGAACGGTTTAACCTAGAATAACGAAACTTGGTGAACCTAGTGGTTTTGGTGTACTGATCATACCTGAAAGAATCATCAAGATTGGGTGAAAAAATGTTGGCTGAGATTTCAGGCAACTCGTAGTTTTTGGAAGCTTGGCAACCCCTTTCCATGAAAGTGATTTCGCCATTCTCTGCTTAGGGCTACATCAACAGCAAACAAACTATAGAGATAGAACTTGAAACTGCTTTATTGTGTCAAGTTTCAAAGAGCTAGCACAAATCGTGTTTGATTTAGAGTTCCAAATACATGTATCCTTACAGGAGAAAACAGAGTGAAACCTAAAACTGAAAACGGTTACTGCAAACGAACGGTTTAACCTAGAAGAACGAAATTTGGTGATCCAAGTGGTTTTGGTGTACTGATCATTACCTGAAAGAATCATCAAGATTGGGTGAAAAAATGTTTGCTGAGATTTCAGGCAATTCGTAATTTTTTGGAAGCTTGGCAACCCCTTTCCATGAAAGTGATTTTCGCCAGTCTCTGCTTAGGGCTACATCAACAGCAAACAAACCATAGAGATAGAACTTGAAACTGCTTTATTGTGTCAAGTTTCAAAGAGGTAGCACAAACCGTGTTTGATTTAGAGTTCCAAATACATGAATCCCTATAGGAGAAAAGAGTGAAACTTAAAAATGAAAACGGTTACTGCAAACGAACGGTTTAACCTAGAAGAACGAAATTTGGTGAGCCAAGTGGTTTTGGTGTACTGATCATTACCTAAAAGAATCATCAAGATTGGGTGAAAAAATGTTTGCTGAGATTTCAGGCAACTCATAGTTTTTTGGAAGCTTGGCAACCCCTTTCCATGAAAGTGATTTTCGCCAGTCTCTGCTTAGGGCTACATCAACAGCAAACAAACCATAGAGATAGAACTTTAAACTGCTTTATTGTGTCAAGTTTCAAACTACTAGCACAAACCGTGTTTGATTTAGAGTTCCAAATACATGTATCCCTATAGGAGAAAACAGAGTGATACCTAAAAATGAAAACGGTTATTGCAAACGAACGGTTTAACCTAGAACGAAATTTTGTGAGCAAAGTGGTTTTGGTGTACTGATCATTACCTGAAAGAATCATCAAGATTGGGTGAAAAAATGTTGGCTGAGATTTCAGGCAACTCGTAGTTGTTTGGAAGCTTGGCAACCCCTTTGCATGAAAGTGATTTTTGCCAGTGTTTTCTTAGGGCTACATCAACAGCAAACAAACCATCGAGACAGAACTTGAAACTGCTTTATTGTGTCAAGTTCCAAAGAGCTAGCACAAACCGTGTTTCATTTAGAGTTCCAAATACATGTATCCCTATAGGAGAAAACAGATTGAAACCTAAAAATGAAAACGGTTACTGCAAATGAACGGTTTAACCTAGAAGAACGAAATTTGGTGAGCCAAGTGGTTTTGGTGTACTGATCATTACCTGAAACAATCATCAAGATTGGGTGAAAAAATGTTTGCTGAGATTTCAGTCAACTCGTAGTGTTTTGGAAGCTTGGCAACCCCTTTCCATGAAAGTGATTTTCGACAGTGTTTTCTTAGGGCTACATCGACAGCAAACAAACCATAGAGATAGATATAGAAACTGCTTTATTGTGTCAAGTTTCAAAGAGCTAGCACAAACCGTGTTTGATTTAGAGTTCCAAATACATGTATCCCTATAGGAGAAAACAGAGTGAAACCTAAAAATGAAAACGGTTACTGCAAACGAACGGTTTAACCTAGAAGAACGAAATTTGGTGAGCCAAGTGGTTTTGGTGTACTGATCATTACCTGAAAGAATCATCAAGTTGGGTGAAAAAATGTTGGCTGAGATTTCAGGCAACTGGAAGTTTTTTGAAAGCTTGGCATCCCCTTTCCATGAAAGTGATTTTCGCCAGTCTCTGCTTAGGGCTACATCAACAGCAAACAAACCATAGAGATAGAACTTGAAACTACTTTATTGTGTCAAGTTTCAAAGAGCTAGCACAAACCGTGTTTGATTTAGAGTTCCAAATACCTGTATCCCGATAGGAGAAAAAAGAGTGAAACCTAAAAATGAAAACGGTGACTGCAAACGAACGGTTTAACCTAGAACGAAATTTGGTGAGCCAAGTGGTTTTGGTGTACTGATCATTACCTGAAATAATCATCAAGATTGGGTGAAAAAATGTTGACTGAGATTTCAGGCAACTAGTAGTTTTTTGGAAGCTTGGCAACCCTTTTCCATCAAAATGATTTTCGCCAGTCTCTGCTTAGGGCTACATCAACAGCAAACAAACCATAGAGATAGAACTTGAAACTGCTTTACTGTGTCAAGTTTCAAAGAGCTAGCATAAACCGTGTTTAATTTATAGTTCCAAATACATGTATCCATATAGGAGAAAACAGAGTGAAACCTAAAAATGAAAACGGTTACTGCAAACGAACGGTTTAACCTAGAATAACGAAACTTGGTGAACCTAGTGGTTTTGGTGTACTGATCATACCTGAAAGAATCATCAAGATTGGGTGAAAAAATGTTGGCTGAGATTTCAGGCAACTCGTAGTTTTTGGAAGCTTGGCAACCCCTTTCCATGAAAGTGATTTCGCCATTCTCTGCTTAGGGCTACATCAACAGCAAACAAACTATAGAGATAGAACTTGAAACTGCTTTATTGTGTCAAGTTTCAAAGAGCTAGCACAAATCGTGTTTGATTTAGAGTTCCAAATACGTGTATCCTTACAGGAGAAAACACAGTGAAACCTAAAACTGAAAACGGTTACTGCAAACGAACGGTTTAACCTAGAAGAACGAAATTTGGTGAGCCAAGTGGTTTTGGTGTACTGATCATTATCTGAAAGAATCATCAAGATTGGGTGAAAAAATGTTTGCTGAGATTTCAGGCAATTCGTAATTTTTTGGAAGCTTGGCAACCCCTTTCCATGAAAGTGATTTTCGCCAGTCTCTGCTTAGGGCTACATCAACAGCAAACAAACCATAGAGATAGAACTTGAAACTGCTTTATTGTGTCAAGTTTCAAAGAGGTAGCACAAACCGTGTTTGATTTAGAGTTCCAAATACATGAATCCCTATAGGAGAAAACAGTGAAACCTAAAAATGAAAACGGTTACTGCAAACGAACGGTTTAACCTAGAAGAACGAAATTTGGTGAGCCAAGTGGTTTTGGTGTACTGATCATTACCTAAAAGAATCATCAAGATTGGGTGAAAAAATGTTTGCTGAGATTTCAGGCAACTCGTAGTTTTTTGGAAGCTTGGCAACCCCTTTCCATGAAAGTGATTTTCGCCAGTCTCTGCTTAGGGCTACATCAACAGCAAACAAACCATAGAGATAGAACTTTAAACTGCTTTATTGTGTCAAGTTTCAAACTACTAGCACAAACCGTGTTTGATTTAGAGTTCCAAATACATGTATCCCTATAGGAGAAAACAGAGTGAAACCTAAAAATGAAAACGGTTACTGCAAACGAACGGTTTAACCTAGAACAAAATTTTGTGAGCCAAGTGGTTTTGGTGTACTGATCATTACCTGAAAGAATCATCAAGATTGGGTGAAAAAATGTTTGCTGAGATTTCAGGGAACTCGTAGTGTTTTGGAAGCTTGGCAACCCCTTTCCATGAAAGTGATTTTCGACAGTGTTTTCTTAGGGCTACATCGACAGCAAACAAACCATAGAGATAGAACTTGAAACTGCTTTATTGTGTCAAGTTTCAAAGAGCTAGCACAAACCGTGTTTGATTTAGAGTTCCAAATACATGTATCCCTATAGGAGAAAACAGAGTGAAACCTAAAAATGAAAACGGTTACTGCAAACGAACGGTTTAACCTAGAAGAACGAAATTTGGTGAGCCAAGTGGTTTTGGTGTACTGATCATTACCTGAAAGAAACATCAAGATTGGGTGAAAAAATGTTTGCCGAGATTTCAGGCAACTTGTAGTTTTTTGGAAGCTTGGCAACCCCTTTCCATGAAAGTGATTTTCGCCAGTCTCTGCTTAGGGCCACATCAACAGCAAACAAACCATTGAGACAGAACTTGAAACTGCTTTATTGTGTCAAGTTCCAAAGAGCTAGCACAAACCGTGTTTGATTTAGATTTCCAAATACATGTATTTCTATAGGAGAAAACAGAGTGAAACCTAAAAATGAAAACGGTTACTGCAAACGAACGGTTTAACCTAGAACGAAATTTTGTGAGCCAAGTGGTTTTGGTGTACTGATCATTACCTGAAAGAATCATTAAGATTGGGTGAAAAAATGTTGGCTGAGATTTCAGGCAACTCGTAGTTTTTGGAAGCTTGGTAACCCCTTTGCATGAAAGTGATTTTCGCCAGTGTTTTCTTAGGGCTACATCAACAGCAAACAAACCATCGAGACAGAACTTGAAACTGCTTTATTGTGTCAAGTTCCAAAGAGCTAGCACAAACCGTGTTTCATTTAGAGTTCCAAATACATGTATCCCTATAGGAGAAAACAGATTGAAACCTAAAAATTAAAACGGTTACTGCAAATGAACGGTTTAACCTAGAAGAACGAAATTTGGTGAGCCAAGTGGTTTTGGTGTACTGATCATTACCTGAAAGAATCATCAAGATTGGGTGAAAAAATGTTTGCTGAGATTTCAGGCAACTCGTAGTGTTTTGGAAGCTTGGCAACCTCTTTCCATGAAAGTGATTTTCGACAGTGTTTTCTTAGGGCTACATCGACAGAAAACAAACCATAGAGATAGATATTGAAACTGCTTTATTGTGTCAAGTTTCAAAGAGCTAGCACAAACCGTGTTTGATTTAGAGTTCCAAATACATGTATCCCTATAGGAGAAAACAGAGTGAAACCTAAAAATGAAAACGGTTACTGCAAACGAACGGTTTAACCTAGAAGAACAAAATTTGGTGAGCCAAGTGGTTTTGGTATACTGATCATTACCTGAAAGAAACATCAAGATTGGGTGAAAAAATATTTGCCGAGATTTCAGGCAACTTGTAGTTTTTTGGAAGCTTGGCAACCCCTTTCCATTAAAGTGATTTTCGCCACTCTCTGCTTAGGGCCACATCAACAGCAAACAAACCATTGAGACAGAACTTGAAACTGCTTTATTGTGTCAAGTTCCAAAGAGCTAGCACAAACCGTGTTTGATTTAGATTTCCAAATACATGTATCCCGATAGGAGAAAACAGAGTGAAACCTAAAAATGAAAACGGTTACTGCAAACGAACGGTTTAACCTAGAACGAAATTTGGTGAGCCAAGTGGTTTTGGTGTACTGATCATTACCTGAAAGAATCATCAAGATTGGGTGAAAAAATGTTGATTGAGATTTCAGGCAACTAGTAGTTTTTTGGAAGCTTGGCAACCCTTTTCCATCAAAATGATTTTCGCCAGTCTCTGCTTAGGGCTACATCAACAGCAAACAAACCATAGAGATAGAACTTGAAACTGCTTTACTGTGTCAAGTTTCAAAGAGCTAGCACAAACCGTGTTTGATTTAGAGTTCCAAATACATGTATCCCTATAGGAGAAAACAGAGTGAAACCTAAAAATGAAAACGGTTACTGCAAACGAACGGTTTAACCTAGAACGAAATTTTGTGAGCCAAGTGGTTTTGGTGTACTGATCATTACCTGAAAGAATCATTAAGATTGGGTGAAAAAATGTTGGCTGAGATTTCAGGCAACTCGTAGTTTTTTGGAAGCTTGGCAACCCCTTTGCATGAAAGTGATTTTCGCCAGTGTTTTCTTAGGGCTACATCAACAGCAAACAAACCATTGAGACAGAACTTGAAACTGCTTTATTGTGTCAAGTTCCAAAGAGCTAGCACAAACCGTGTTTCATTTAGAGTTATAAATACATGTATCCCTATAGGAGAAAACAGAGTGAAACCTAAAAATGAAAACGGTTACTGCAAATGAACGGTTTAACCTAGAAGAACGAAATTTGGTGAGCCAAGTGGTTTTGGAGTACTGATCATTACCTGAAAGAATCATCAAGATTGGGTGAAAAAATGTTTGCTGAGATTTCAGTAAACTCGAAGTTTTTTGGAAGCTTGGCAACCCCTTTCCATGAAAGTGATTTTCGCCAGTCTCTGCTTAGGGCTACATCAACAGCAAACAAACCATAGAGAGAGAACCTGAAACTAGTTTATTGTGTCAACTTTCAAAGAGCTAGCAGAAACCGTGTTTAAATTAGAGTTCCAACTACATGTATCCCTATAGGAGAAAACAGAGTGAAACCTAAAAATGAAAACTGTTACTGCAAACGAACGGTTTAACCTAGAAGAACGAAATTTGGTGAGCCAAGTGGTTTTGGTGTACTGATCATTACCTGAACGAATCATCAAGATTGGGTAAAAAAATGTTTGCTGAGATTTCAGGCAACTCGTAGTTTTTTGGAGCTTGGCAACCCCTTTCCATGAAAGTGATTTTCGCCAGTCTCTGCTTAGGGCTACATCAACAGCAAACAAATCATAGAGATAGAACTTGAAACTGCTTTATTTTGTCAAGTTTCAAAGAGCTAGCACAAACCGTGTTTGATTTAGTGATCCAAATACATGTAACTTTATAGGAGAAAACAGAGTGAAACCTAAAAAAGATAACGGTTACTGCAAATGAACGGTTTAACCTAGAAGAACGACAGTTGGTGAGCCAAGTGGTTTTAGTGTACTGATCATTACCTGAAAGATTCATCAAGATTGGGTGAAAAAATGTTTGCTGATATTTCAGGCAACTCGTAGTTTTTTGGAAGCTTGGCAACCCCTTTCCATGAAAGTGATTTTTGCCAGTCTCTGCTTAGGGCTACATCAACAGCAAACAAACCATAGAGATAGAACTTGAAACTGCTTTATTGTGTCAAGTTTTAAAGAGCTAGCACAAACCGTGTTTGATTTAGAGTTCCAAACACATGTATCCCTATAGGAGAAAACAGAGTGAAACCTAAAAATGAAAAGGGATACTGCAAATGAACGGTTTAACCTAGAAGAACGAAACTTGGTGAGCCAAGTGGTTTTGGTGTACTGATCATTACCTGAAAGAATCATCAAGATTGGGTGAAAAAATGTTTGCTGAGATTTCAGGCAACTAGTAGTTTCCGGGAAGCTTGGCAACCCCTTTCCATGAAAGTGATTTTCGCCAGTCTCTGCTTAGGGCTACATCAACAGCAAACAAACCATAGAGATAGAACTTGAAACTGCTTTATTGTGTCAAGTTTCAAAGAGCTAGCACAAACCGTGTTTGATTTAGAGTTCCAAATACATATATCCCTATAGGAGAAAACAGAGTGAAACCTAAAAATGAAAACGGTTACTGCAAACGGACGGTTTAACATAGAAGAACGAAATTTGGTGAGCCAAGTGGTTTTGGTGTACTGATCTTTACCTAAAAGAATCACAAAGATTGGTTGAAAAAATGTTGGCTGAGATTTCAGTCAACTTGTTGTTTTTTGGAAGCTTGGCAACCCCTTTCCATGAAAGTGATTTTCGCCAGTCTCTGCTTAGGGCTACATCAACAGAAAACAAACCATAGAGATAGAACTTGAAACTGCTTTATTGTGTCAAGTTTCAAAGAGCTAGCACAAACCGTGTTTGATTTAGAGTTCCAAATACATGTATCCTTATAGGAGAAAACAGAGTAAAACCTAAAAATGAAAACGGTTACTGCAAACGAACGGTTTAACCTAGAAGAACGAAATTTGGTGAGCCAAGTGGTTTTGGTGTACTGATCATTACCTGAAAGAATCATCAAGATTGGGTGAAAAAATGTTGGCTGAGATTTCAGGCAACTGGAAGTTTTTTTAAAGCTTGGCATCCCCTTTCCATGAAAGTGATTTTCGCCAGTCTCTGCTTAGGGCTACATAAACAGCAAACAAACCATAGAGATAGAACTTGAAACTACTTTATTGTGTCAAGTTTCAAATAGCTAGCACAAACCGTGTTTGATTTAGAGTTCCAAATACCTGTATCCCGATAGGAGAAAACAGAGTGAAACCTAAAAATGAAAACGGTTACTGCAAATGAACGGTTTAACCTAGAACGAAATTTTGTGAGCCAAGTGGTTTTGGTGTACTGATCATACCTGAAAGAATCATCAAGATTGGGTGTAAAAATGTTGGCTGAGATTTCAGGCAACTCGTAGTTTTTTGGAAGCTTGGCAACCCCTTTCCATGAAAGTGATTTCGCCATTCTCTGCTTAGGGCTACATCAACAGCAAACAAACCATAGAGATAGAACGTGAAACTGCTTTATTGTGTCAAGTTTCAAAGAGGTAGCACAAACCGTGTTTCATTTAGAGTTCCAAATACATGTATCCCTATAGGAGAAAACAGTGAAACCTAAAAATGAAAACGGTTACTGGAAACGAACGGTTTAACCTAGAAGAACGAAATTTGGTGAGCCAAGTGGTTTTGGTGTACTGATCATTACCTAAAAGAATCATCAAGATTGGGTGAAAAAATGTTTGCTGAGATTTCAGGCAACTCGTAGTTTTTTGGAAGCTTGGCAACCCCTTTCCATGAAAGTGATTTTCGCCAGTCTCTGCTTAGGGCTACATCAACAGCAAACAAACCATAGAGATAGAACTTTAAACTGCTTTATTGTGTCAAGTTTCAAACTACTAGCACAAACCGTGTTTGATTTAGAGTTCCAAATACATGTATCCCTATAGGAGAAAACAGAGTGAAACCTAAAAATGAAAACGGTTACTGCAAAAGAACGGTTTAACCTAGAACGAAATTTTGTGAGCCAAGTGGTTTTGGTGTACTGATCATTACCTGAAAGAATCATAAAGATTGGGGGAAAAAATGTTGGCTGAGATTTCAGGCAACTCGTAGTTGTTTGGAAGCTTGGCAACCCCTTTGCATGAAAGTGATTTTCGCCAGTGTTTTCTTAGGGCTACATCAACAGCAAACAAACCATAGAGATAGATCTTGAAACTGCTTTATTGTGTCAAGTTTCAAAGAGCTAGCACAAACCGTGTTTGATTTAGAGTTCCAAATACATGTATCCCTATAGGAGAAAACAGAGTGAAACCTAAAAATGAAAACGGTTACTGCAAACGAACGGTTTAACCTAGAAGAACGAAATTTGGTGAGCCAAGTTGTTTTGGTTTACTGATCATTACCTGAAAGAAACATCAAGATTGGGTGAAAAAATGATTGCCGAGATTTCAGGCAACTCGTAGTTTTTTGGAAGCTTGGCAACACCTTTCCATGAAAGTGATTTTCGCCAGTCTCTGCTTAGGGCTACATCAACAGCAAACAAACCATTGAGACAGAACTTGAAACTGCTTTATTGTGTCAAGTTCCAAAGAGCTAGCACAAACCGTGTTTCATTTTGAGTTCCAAATACATGTATCCCTATAGGAGAAAACAAAGTGAAACCTAAAAATAAAAACGGTTACTGCAAACGAACGGTTTAACCTAGAAGAACGAAATTTGGTGAGCCAAGTGGTTTTGGTGTACTGATCCTTACCTGAAAGAATCATCAAGATTGGGTGAAAAAATGTTTGCTGAGATTTCAGGCAACTCGTAGTTTTTTGGAAGCTTGGCAACCCCTTTCCATGAAAGTGATTTTCGCCAGTCTCTGCTTAGGGCTACATCAACAGCAAACAAATCATAGAGATAGAACTTGAAACTGCTTTATTGTGTCAAGTTTCAAAGAGCTAGCACAAACCGTGTTTGATTTAGTGATCCAAATACATGTAACTTTATAGGAGTAAACAGAGTGAAACCTAAAAACGATAACGGTTACTGCAAATGAACGGTTTAAACTAGAAGAACGAAAGTTCGTGAGCCAAGTGGTTTTAGTGTACTGATCATTACCTGAAAGATTCATCAAGATTGGGTGAAAAAATGTTTGCTGAGATTTCAGGCAACTCGTAGTTTTTTGGAAGCTTGGCAACCCCTTTCCATGAAAGTGATTTTCGCCAGTCTCTGCTTAGGGCTACATCAACAGCAAACAAACCATAGAGATAGAACTTGAAACTGCTTTATTGTGTCAAGTTTTAAAGAGCTAGCACAAACCGTGTTTGATTTAGAGTTCCAAACACATGTATCCCTATAGGAGAAAACACAGTGAAACCTAAAAATGAAAAGGGATACTGCAAACGAACGGTTTAACCTAGAAGAACGAAACTTGGTGAGCCAAGTGGTTTTGGTGTACTGATCATTACCTGAAAGAATCATCAAGATTGGGTGAAAAAATATTTGCTGAGATTTCAGAAAACTCGTAGATTTTTGGAAACTTGGCAACCCCTTTCCATGAAAGTGATTTTCACAACTCTCTGCTTAGGGCTACATCAACAGCAAACAAACCATAGAGATAGAACTTGAAACTACTTTATTGTGTCAAGTTTCAAAGAGCTAGCGCAAACCGTGTTTGATTTAGAGTTCCAAATACATGTATCCCTATAGGAGAAAACAGAGTGAAACCTAAAAATGAAAACGGTTACTGCAAACGAACGGTTGAACCTAGAAGAACGAAATTTGGTGATCCAAGTGGTTTTGGTGTACTGATCATTACCTGAAAGAATCATCAAGATTTGCTGAAAAAATATTTGCCGAGATTTCAGGCAACTCGTAGTTTTTTGGAAGCTTGGCAACCCGTTTCTAAGAAAGTGATTTTCGCCAGTCTCTGCTTAGGGCTACATCATCAGCAAACAAACCATAGAGATAGAACTTGAAACTGCTTTATTGGGTCAAGTTTCAAAGAGCTAGCACAAACCGTGTTTGATTTAGAGTTCCAAATACATGTATCCCTATAGGAGAAAACAGAGTGAAACCTAAAAATGAAAACGGTTACTGCAAACGAACGGTTTAACCTAGAAGAACGAAATTTGGTGAGCCAAGTGGTTTTGGTGTACTGATCATTACAAGAAAGAATCATCAAGATTGGGTGAAAAAATGTTGGCTGAGATTTCAGGCAACTCGTAGTTTTTTGGAAGCTTGGCAACCCCTTTCCATGAAAGTGATTTTCGCCAGTCTCTGCTTAGGGCTACATCAACAGCAAACAAACCATAGAGATAGAACTTGAAACTTCTATATTGTGTCAAGTTTCAAAGAGCTAGCACAAACCGTGTTTGATTTAGAGTTCCAAATACATGTATCCCTATAGGAGAAAACAGAGTGAAACCTAAAAATGAAAACGGTTACTGCAAATGAACGGTTTAACCTAGAAGAACGAAATTTGGTGAGCCAAGTGGTTTTGGTGTACTGATCATTACCTGAAAGAATCATCAATATTGGGTGAAAAAATGTTTGCTGAGATTTCAGGAAACTCGAAGTTTTTTGGAAGCTTGGCAACCCCTTTCCATGAAAGTGATTTTCGCCAGTCTCTGCTTAGGGCTACATCAACAGCAAACAAACCATAGAGATAGAACTTGAAACTGGCTTATTGTGTCAACTTTCAAAGAGCTAGCAGAAACCGTGTTTTATTTAGAGTTCCAACTACATGTATCCCTATATGAGAAAACAGAGTGAAACCTAAAAATGAAAACGGTTACTGCAAACGAACGGTTTAACCTAGAAGAACGAAATTTGGTGAGCCAAGTGGTTTTGGTGTACTGATGATTACCTGAACGAATCATCAAGATTGGGTGAAAAAATGTTTGCTGAGATTTCAGGCAACTCGTAGTTTTTTGGAGCTTGGCAACCCCTTTCCATGAAAGTGATTTTCGCCCGTCTATGCTTACGGCTACATCAACAGCAAACAAACCATATGATAGAACTTGAAACTGCTTTATTGTGCCAAATTTCAAAGAGCTAGCGCAAACCGTGTTTGATTTAGAGTTCCAACTACATGTATCCCTATAGGAGAAAACAGAGTGAAACCTAAAAATGAAAACGGTTACTGCAAACGAAGGGTTTAACCTAGAAGAACGAAATTTGCTGAGCCAAGTGGTTTTGGTGTACTGATCAGTACCTGAAAGAATCATCAAGATTGGGTGAAAAAATGTTTGCTGAGATTTCAGGCAACTCGTAGTTTTTTGGAAGCTTGGCAACACCTTTCCATGAAAGTGATTTTCGCCAGTCTCTTCTTAGGGCTACATCAACAGCAAACAAACCATAGAGATAGAACTTGAAACTGTATTATTGTGTCAAGTTTCAAAGAGCTAGCACGAACCGTGTTTAATTTAGAGTTCCAAATACATGTATCCCTATAGGAGAAAACAGAGTGAAACCTAAAAATGAAAAGGGTTACTGCAACGAACGGTTTAACGTAGAAGAATGAAACTTGGTGAGCCAAGTGGTTTTGTTGTACGGATCATTACCTGAAAGAATCATCAAGATTGGGTGAAAAAATGTTTGCTGAGATTTCAGGCAACTCGTAGTTTTTTGGAAGCTTGGCAACACCTTTCCATGAAAGTGATTTTCGCCAGTCTCTGCTTAGGGCTACATCAACAGCAAACAAACCCTAGAGATAGAACTTGAAACTGCTTTATTATGTCAAGGTTCAAAGAGCTAGCTCAAACCGTGTTTCATTTAGAGTTCCAAATACATGTATCTATATGAGAAAACAGAGTGAAACCAAAAAATGAAAACGGTTACTGCAAACGAACGGTTTAACCTAGAAGAACAAAGTTTGGTGAGCCAAGTCGTTTTCGTGTACTGATCATTACCTGAAATTATCATCAAGATTGGGTGAAAAAATGTTTGCTGAGATTTCAAGAATCTTCTAGTTTTTTGGAAGCTTGGCAACCACTTTCCATGAAAGTGATTTTCGCCAGTCTCTGCTTATGGCTACATCAACAGCAAAAAAACCATAGAGATAGAAATTTAAACTGCTTTATTGTGTCAAGTTTCAAAGAGCTAGCACAAACCGTGTTTGATTTAGAGTTCCAAATACATGTATCTTTATAGGAGAAAACAGAGTGAAATCTAAAAACGATAACGGTTACTGCAAATGAACGGTTTAACCTAGAAGATCAAAGTTGGTGAGCCAAGTGGTTTTAGTGTACTGATCATTACCTGAAAGATTCATCAAGATTGGGTGAAAAAATGTTTGCTGAGATTTCAGGCAACTCGTAGTATTTTGGAAGCTTGGCAACCCCTTTCCATGAAAGTGATTTTCGCCAGTCTCTGCTTATGGCTACATCAACAGCAAACAAACCATAGAGATAGAACTTGAAACTGCTTTATTGTGTCAAGTTTTAAAGAGCTAGCACAAACCCTGTTTGATTTAGAGTTCCAAATACATGTATCCCTATAGGAGAAAACAGAGTGAAACCTAAAAATGAAAAGGGATACTGCAAACGAACGGTTTAACCTAGAAGAACGAAACTTGGTGAGCCAAGTGGTTTTGGTGTACTGATCATTACCTGAAAGAATCATCAAGATTGGGTGAAAAAATGTTTGCTGAGATTTCAGGCAACTCGTAGTTTTTTGGAAGCTTGGCAACCCCTTTCCATTAAAGTGATTTTGGCCAGTCTCTGCTTAGGGCTACATCAACAGCAAACAAACCATAGAGATAGAACTTGAAACTGCTTTATTGTGTCAAGTTTTATAGAGCTAGTACAAACCGTGTTTGATTTAGAGTTCCAAATACATGTATCCCTATAGGAGAAAACAGAGTGAAACCTAAAAATGAAAAGGGATACTGCAAACGAACGGTTTAACCTAGAAGAACGAAACTTGGTGAGCCAAGTGGTTTTTTGTGTACTGATCATTACCTGAAAGAATCATCAAGATTGGGTGAAAAAATGTTTGCTGAGATTTAAGGAAACTCGTAGATTTTTGGAACCTTGGCAACCCCTTTCCATGAAAGTGATTTTCACAACTCTCTGCTTAGGGCTACATTAACAGCAAACAAACCATAGAGATAGAACTTAAAACTGCTTTATTGTGTCAAGTTTCAAAGAGCTAGCACAAACCGTGTTTGATTTAGAGTTCCAAATATATGTATCTTTATAGGAGAAAACAGAGTGAAACCTAAAAATGAAAAGGGATACTGCAAACGAACGGTTTAACCTAGAAGAACGAAACTTGGTGAGCCAAGTGGTTTTGGTGTACTGATCATTACCTGAAAGAATCATCAAGATTGGGTGAAAAAATGTTTGCTGAGATTTCAGGAAACTCGTAGATTTTTTGAAGCTTGGCAACCCCTTTACATGAAAGTGATTTTCACAACTCTCTGCTTAGGGCTACATCAACAGCAAACAAACCATAGAGATAGAACTTGAAACTGCTTTATTGTGTCAAGTTTCAAAGAGCTAGCACAAACCGTGTTTGATTTAGAGTTCCAACTACATGTATCCCTATAGGAGAAAACAGAGTGAAACCTAAAAATGAAAACGGTTACTGCAAACGAAGGGTTTAACCTAGAAGAACGAAATTTGCTGAGCCAAGTGGTTTTGGTGTACTGATCAGTACCTGAAAGAATCATCAAGATTGGGTGAAAAAATGTTTGCTGAGATTTCAGGCAACTCGTAGTTTTTTGGAAGCTTGGCAACACCTTTCCATGAAAGTGATTTTCGCCAGTCTCTTCTTAGGGCTACATCAACAGCAAACAAACCATAGAGATAGAACTTGAAACTGTATTATTGTGTCAAGTTTCAAAGAGCTAGCACGAACCGTGTTTAATTTAGAGTTCCAAATACATGTATCCCTATAGGAGAAAACAGAGTGAAACCTAAAAATGAAAAGGGTTACTGCAACGAACGGTTTAACGTAGAAGAATGAAACTTGGTGAGCCAAGTGGTTTTGTTGTACGGATCATTACCTGAAAGAATCATCAAGATTGGGTGAAAAAATGTTTGCTGAGATTTCAGGCAACTCGTAGTTTTTTGGAAGCTTGGCAACACCTTTCCATGAAAGTGATTTTCGCCAGTCTCTGCTTAGGGCTACATCAACAGCAAACAAACCCTAGAGATAGAACTTGAAACTGCTTTATTATGTCAAGGTTCAAAGAGCTAGCTCAAACCGTGTTTCATTTAGAGTTCCAAATACATGTATCTATATGAGAAAACAGAGTGAAACCAAAAAATGAAAACGGTTACTGCAAACGAACGGTTTAACCTAGAAGAACAAAGTTTGGTGAGCCAAGTCGTTTTCGTGTACTGATCATTACCTGAAATTATCATCAAGATTGGGTGAAAAAATGTTTGCTGAGATTTCAAGAATCTTCTAGTTTTTTGGAAGCTTGGCAACCACTTTCCATGAAAGTGATTTTCGCCAGTCTCTGCTTATGGCTACATCAACAGCAAAAAAACCATAGAGATAGAAATTTAAACTGCTTTATTGTGTCAAGTTTCAAAGAGCTAGCACAAACCGTGTTTGATTTAGAGTTCCAAATACATGTATCTTTATAGGAGAAAACAGAGTGAAATCTAAAAACGATAACGGTTACTGCAAATGAACGGTTTAACCTAGAAGATCAAAGTTGGTGAGCCAAGTGGTTTTAGTGTACTGATCATTACCTGAAAGATTCATCAAGATTGGGTGAAAAAATGTTTGCTGAGATTTCAGGCAACTCGTAGTATTTTGGAAGCTTGGCAACCCCTTTCCATGAAAGTGATTTTCGCCAGTCTCTGCTTATGGCTACATCAACAGCAAACAAACCATAGAGATAGAACTTGAAACTGCTTTATTGTGTCAAGTTTTAAAGAGCTAGCACAAACCCTGTTTGATTTAGAGTTCCAAATACATGTATCCCTATAGGAGAAAACAGAGTGAAACCTAAAAATGAAAAGGGATACTGCAAACGAACGGTTTAACCTAGAAGAACGAAACTTGGTGAGCCAAGTGGTTTTGGTGTACTGATCATTACCTGAAAGAATCATCAAGATTGGGTGAAAAAATGTTTGCTGAGATTTCAGGCAACTCGTAGTTTTTTGGAAGCTTGGCAACCCCTTTCCATTAAAGTGATTTTGGCCAGTCTCTGCTTAGGGCTACATCAACAGCAAACAAACCATAGAGATAGAACTTGAAACTGCTTTATTGTGTCAAGTTTTATAGAGCTAGTACAAACCGTGTTTGATTTAGAGTTCCAAATACATGTATCCCTATAGGAGAAAACAGAGTGAAACCTAAAAATGAAAAGGGATACTGCAAACGAACGGTTTAACCTAGAAGAACGAAACTTGGTGAGCCAAGTGGTTTTTTGTGTACTGATCATTACCTGAAAGAATCATCAAGATTGGGTGAAAAAATGTTTGCTGAGATTTAAGGAAACTCGTAGATTTTTGGAACCTTGGCAACCCCTTTCCATGAAAGTGATTTTCACAACTCTCTGCTTAGGGCTACATTAACAGCAAACAAACCATAGAGATAGAACTTAAAACTGCTTTATTGTGTCAAGTTTCAAAGAGCTAGCACAAACCGTGTTTGATTTAGAGTTCCAAATATATGTATCTTTATAGGAGAAAACAGAGTGAAACCTAAAAATGAAAAGGGATACTGCAAACGAACGGTTTAACCTAGAAGAACGAAACTTGGTGAGCCAAGTGGTTTTGGTGTACTGATCATTACCTGAAAGAATCATCAAGATTGGGTGAAAAAATGTTTGCTGAGATTTCAGGAAACTCGTAGATTTTTTGAAGCTTGGCAACCCCTTTACATGAAAGTGATTTTCACAACTCTCTGCTTAGGGCTACATCAACAGCAAACAAACCATAGAGATAGAACTTGAAACTGCTTTATTGTGTCAAGTTTCAAAGAGCTAGCACAAACCGTGTTTGATTTAGAGTTCCAAATACATGTATCCCTATAGGAGAAAACAGAGTGAAACCTAAAAATATAAACGGTTACTGCAAACGAACGGTTTAACCTAGAAGAACGAAATTTGGTGAGCCAAGTGGTTTTGGTGTACTGATCAGTACCTGAAAGAATCATCAATATTGGGTGAAAAAATGTTTGCTGAGATTTCAGGCAACTTGTAGTTTTTTGGAAGCTTGGCAACCTCTTTCCATGAAAGTGATTTTCGCCAGTCTCTGCTTAGGGCTACATCAACAGCAAACAAACCATAGAGACAGAACTTGAAACTGCTTTATTGTGTCACGTTTCAAAGAGCTAGCAAAAACCGTTTTGATTTAGAGTTCCAAATACATGTATCCCTATAGGAGAAAACAGAGTGAAACCTAAAAATGAAAACGGTTACTGCAAACGAACGGTTTAACCTAGAAGAACGAAATTTGGTGAGCCAAGTGGTTTTGGTGTACTGATCATTACCTGAAAGAATCATCAAGATTGGGTGAAAAAATGTTTGCTGAGATTTCAGGGAACTCGTAGTTTTTTGGAAGCTTGGCAAACCCTTTCCATGAAAGTGATTTTCGCCACTCTCTGCTTAGGGAATCAAGGGGCTACATCAACAGCAAACAAACCATAGAGATAGAACTGGAAACTGCTTTATTGTGTCAAGTTTCAAAGAGCTAGCACAAACCTTGTTTGATTTAGAGTTCCAAATACATGTATCCCTACAGGAGAAAACAGAGTGAAACCTATAAATGAAAACGGTTACTGCAAACGAACGGTTTAACCTAGAAGAACGATATTTGGTGAGCCAAGTGGTTTTGGTGTCCTGATCATTACCTGAAAGAATCATCAAGAATTGGGTGAAAAAATGTTTGCTGAGATTTCAAGGAACTCGTAGTTTTTTGGAAGCTTGGAACCCTTTCAATGAAAGTGATTTTCGCCAGTCTCTGCTTAGGGCTACATCAACAGCAAATAAACCATAGAGATAGAACTTGAAACTGCTTTATTGTGTCAAGTTTCAAAGAGCTAGCACAATCCTTGTTTGATTTAGAGTTCCAAATACATGTATCCCTATAGGAGAAAACAGAGTGAAACCTAAAAATGAAAATGGTTACTGCAAACGAACGGTTTAACCTAGAAGAACGAAATTTGGTGAGCCAATTGGTTTTGGTGTACTGATCATTACCTGAAAGAATCATCAAGATTGGGTGAAAAAATGTTGGCTGAGATTTCAGGCAAATCGTAGTTTTTTGCAAACTTTGTCAACCCCTTTCCATGAAAGTGATTTTCGCCAGTCTCTAATTAGGGCTACATCAACAGCAAACAATCCATAGAGATAGAACTTGAAACTGCTTTATTGTGTCAAGTTTCAAAGAGCTAGCACAAACCGTGTTTGATTTAGAGTTCCAAATACATGTATCCCTATAGGAGAAAACAGAGTGAAACCTAAAAATGAAAAACGGTTACTGCAAACGAACGGTTTATCCTAGAAGAACGAAATTTGGTGAGCCAAGTGGTTTTGTGTACTGATCATTACCTGAAAGAATCATTAAGATTGGTGAAAAATGTTTGCTGAGATTTCTCACGCAACTCGTAGATTTTTGGAAGCTTGGCAAACCCTTTCCATGAAAGTGATTTTCGCCAGTCTCTGCTTAGGGGCTCCATCAACAGCAAACAAACCATAGAGATAGAAAGTTGAAACTGCTTTATTGTGTCAAGTTTCAAAGAGCTAGCACAAACCGTGTTTGATTTAGAGTTCCAAATACATGTATTCCTATAGGAGAAAACAGAGTGAAACCTAAAAATGAAAATGGTTACTGCAAACGAAGGGTTTAACCTAGAAGAACGAATTTGGTGAGCCAAGTGGTTTTGGTGTACTGATCATTACTTGAAATAATCATCAAGATTGGGTGAAAAAATGTGTGCTGAGATTTCAGGCAACTCGTAGTTTTGTGGAAGCTCTGCAACCCCTTTCCATGATAGTGATTTTCGCCAGTCTCTGCTTAGGGCTACATCAACAGCAAACAAACCATAGAGATAGAACTTGAAACTGCTTTACTGTGTCAAGTTTCAAAGAGCTAGCACAAACCGTGTTTGATTTAGAGTTCCCAAATACATGTATCCCTATAGGAGAAAACAGAGTGAAACCTAAAAATGAAAACGGTTACTGCAAACAAACGGTTTAACCTAGACGATCGAATTTGGTGAGCCAAGTGGTTTTTCGTGTAGTGATAATTACCTGAAAGAATCATCAAGATTGGGTGAAAAAATGTTTGCTGAGATTTCAGGCAACTTGTAGTTTTTTGGATGCTTGGCAACCCCTTTAAATGAAAGTGATTTTCGCCAGTCTCTGCTTAGGGCTACATCAATAGCAAACAAACCATAGAGATAGAACATGAAACTGCTTTTTTGTGTCAAGTTTCAAAGAGCTAGCACAAACCGTGTTTGATTTAGAGTTCCAAATACATGTATCACTATAGGAGAAAACAGAGTGAAACCTAAAAATGAAAACCGTTACTGCAAACGAACGGTTAACCTAGAAGAACGAAATTTGGTGAGCCAAGTGGTTTTGGTTTACTGATCAGTACCTGAAAGTATCATCAAGATTGGGTGAAAAAATGTTTGCTGAGATTTCAGGCAACTCGTAGTTTTTTGGAAGCTTGGCAACCCCTTTCCATGAAAGTGATTTTCGCCAGTCTCTGCCTTAGGGCTACATCAACAGCAAAACAACCATAGAGATAGAACTTGAAACTTCTTTATTTGTGTCAAGTTTCAAAGAGCTAGCACAAACCGTGTTTGATTTAGAGTTCCAAATACATGTATCCCTATAGGAGAAAACAGAGTGAAACCTAAAAATGAAAACGGTTACTGCAAACGAACGGTTTTCTAGGTAGAAGAACGAAATTTGGTGAGCCAAGTGGTTTTGGTGTACTGATCATTACCTGAAGAATCATCAAGATTGGGTGAAAAAATGTTTGCTGAGAATTCAGGCAACTCGTAGTTTTTTGGAAGCTTGGCAACCCCTTTCCATGAAAGTGATTTTTCGCCAGTCTCTGCTTAGGGGCTACATCAACAGCAAAGAAACCATAGAGATAGAAGTTGAAACTGCTTTATTGTGTCAAGTTTCAAAGAGCTAGAACAAACCGCGTTTGATTTAGAGTTCCAAATACATGTATCCCTATAGGAGAAAACAGAGTGAAACCTAAAAATGAAAATGGTTACTGCAAACGAAGGGTTTAACCTAGAAGAACGAAATTTGGTGAGCCAAGTGGTTTTTCGTGTAGTGATCATTACCTGAAAGAATCATCGAGATTGGGTGAAAAAATGTTTGCTGAGATTTCAGGCAACTCGCAGTTTTTTTGGAAGCTTGGCAACCCCTTTCCATGAAAGTGATTTTCGCCAGTCTCTGCTTAGGGCTACATCAATAGCAAACAAACCATAGAGATAGAACTTGAAACTGCTTTATTGTGTCAAGTTTCAAAGAGCTAGGACAAACCGTGTTTGATTTAGAGTTCCCAAATACATGTATCCCGATAGGAGAAAACAGAGTGAAAACCTAAAAATGAAAACGGTTACTGCAAACGAACGGTTTAACCTAGAAGAACGAAATTTAGTGAGCCAAGTGGTTTTGGTGTACTGATCTGTACCTGAAAGAATCATCAAGATTGGGTGAAAAAATGTTTGCTGAGATTTCAGGCAACTCGTAGTTTTTTGGAAGCTTGGCAACCCCTTTCTATGAAAGTGATTTTCGCCAGTCTCTGCTTAGGGCTACATCAACAGCAAACCAACCATAGAGATAGAACTTGAAACTTCTTTATTGTGTCAAGTTTCAAAGAGCTAGCACAAACCGTGTTTGATTTAGAGTTCCAAAAACATGTATCCCTATAGGAGAAAACAGAGTGAAACCTAAAAATGAAAACGGTTACTGCAAACGAACGGTTTAACCTAGAAGAACGAAATTTGGTGAGCCAAGTAGTTTTGGTGTACTGATCATTTCCTGAAAGAATCATCAAGATTGGGTGAAAAAATGTTTGCTGAGATTTCAGGCAACTCGTAGTTTTTTGGAAGCTTGGCAACCCCTTTCCACGAAAGTGATTTTCGCCACTCTCTGCTTAGGGCTTCATCAACAGCAAACAAACCATAGAGATAGAACATGAAACTGCTTTATTGTGTCAAGTTTCAAAGAGCTAGCACAAACCGTGTTTGATTTAGAGTTCCAAATACATGTATCCCTATAGGAGAAAAGAGAGTGAAACCTAAAAATGAAAACGGTTACTGCAAACGAAATGTTTAACCTAGAAGAACGAAATTTGGTGAGCCAAGTGGTTTTGTTGTACTGATCATTACCTGAAAGAATCATCAAGATTGGGTGAAAAAATGTTTGCTGAGATTTCAGGCAACTCGTAGTTTTTTGGAAACTTGGCAACCCCTTTCCATGAAAGTGATTTAAAGTGATTTTCGCCAGTCTCTGCGTAGGGCTACATCAACAGCAAACAAACCATAGAGACAGAGCTTGAATCTGCTTTATTGTGTCAAGTTTCAAAGAGCTAGCACAAACCGTGTTTGATTTAGAGTTCCAAATACATGTATCCCTATAGGAGAAAACAGAGTGAAACCTTAAAATGAAAACGGTTACTGCAAACGAACGGTTTAACCTAGAAGAACGAAATTTGGTGAGCCAAGTGGTTTTGGTGTACTGATCATTAACTGAAAGAATCATCAAGATTTGGTGAAAAAATTTTTGCTGAGATTTCAGGGAAACGTAGTTTTTTGGAAGCTTGGCAACCCCTTTCCATGAAAGTGATTTTCGCCAGTCCCTGCTTAGGGCTACATCAACAGCAAATAAACCATAGAGATAGAACTTGAAACTGCTTTATTGTGTCAAGTTTCAAAGAGCTAGCACAAACCTTGATTGATTTAGAGTTCCAAATACATGTATCCCTATAGGAGAAAACAGAGGTAAACCTAAAAATGAAAACGGTTACTGCAAACCAACGGTTTAACCTAGAAGAACGAAATTTGGTGAGCCAAGTGGTTTTGGTGTACTGAACATTACCTGAAAGAATCATCAAGATTGGGTGAAAAAATGTTTGCTGAGATTTCAGGAAACTCGCAGTTTTTTGGAAGCTTGGCAACCCCGTTCCAAGAAAGTGATTTTCGCCACTCTCTGCTTAGGGCTTCATCAACAGCAAACAAACCATAGAGAGAGAACTTGAAACTGCTTTTTTGAGTCAAGTTTCAAAGAGCTAGCACAAACCGTGTTTGATTTAGAGTTCCAACTACATGTATCCCTATAGGAGAAAACAGAGTGAAACCTAAAAATGAAAACGGTTACTGCAAACAAACGGTTTAACCTAGAAGAACGAAATTTGGTGAGCCAAGTGGTTTTGGTGTACTGATCATTACCTGAAAGAATCATCAAGATTGGGTGAAAAAATGTTTGCTGAGATTTCAGGCAACTCGTAGTTTTTTGGAAGCTTGGCAACCCCTTTCCATGAAAGTGATTTTCGCCAGTCTCTGCTTAGGGCTACATAAACAGCAAACAAATCATAGAGATAGAACTTGAAACTGCTTTATTGTGTCAAGTTTCAAAGAGCTAGCACAAACCTTGTTTGTTTTAGAGTTATAAATACTTGTATCCCTATAGGAGAAAACAGAGTGGAACCTAAAATTGAAAACGGTTACTGCAAACCAATGGTTTAACCTAGAAGAACGAAATTTGGTGAGCCAAGTGGTTTTGGGGTACTGATCATTACCTGAAAGAATCATCAAGATTGGGTGAAAAAATGTTGGCTGAGATTTCAGGCAACTCGTAGTTTTTTGGAAGCTTGGCAACCCCTTTCCACGAAAGTGATTTTCGCCAGTCTCTGCTTAGGGCTACATCAACAGCAAACCAACCATAGAGATAGAACTTGAAACTTCTTTATTGTGTCAAGTTTCAAAGAGCTAGCACAAACCGTGTTTGATTTAGAGTTCCAAATACATGTATCCCTATAGGAGAAAACAGAGTGAAACCTAAAAATGAAAACGGTTACTGCAAACGAACGGTTTAACCTAGAAGAACGAAATTTGGTGAGCCAAGTAGTTTTGGTGTACTGATCATTTCCTGAAAGAATCATCAAGATTAGGTGAAAAAATGTTTGCTGAGATTTCAGGCAACTCGTAGTTTTTTGGAAGCTTGGCAACCCCTTTCCACGAAAGTGATTTTCGCCACTCTCTGCTTAGGGCTTCATCAACAGCAAACAAACCATAGAGATAGAACTTGAAACTGCTTTATTGTGTCAAGTTCCAAAGAGCTAGCACAAACCGTGTTTGATTTAGAGTTCCAAATACATGTATCCCTATAGGAGAAAACAGAGTGAAACCTAAAAATGAAAACGGTTACTGCAAACGAACTGTTTAACCTAGAAGAACGAAATTTGGTGAGCCAAGTGGTTTTGGTGTACTGATCATTACCTGAAAGAATCATCAAGATTGGGTGAAAAAATGTTTGCTGAGATTTCAGGCAACTCGTAGTTTTTTGGAAACTTGGCAACCCCTTTCCATGAAAGTGATTTTCGCCAGTCTCTGCTTAGGGCTACATCAACAGCAAACAAACCATAGAGACAGAGCTTGAATCTGCTTTATTGTGTCAAGTTTCAAAGAGCTAGCACAAACCGTGTTTGATTTAGAGTTCCAAATACATGTATCCCTATAGGAGAAAACAGAGTGAAACCTTAAAATGAAAACGGTTACTGCAAACGAACGGTTTAACCTAGAAGAACGAAATTTGGTTAGCCAAGTGGTTTTGGTGTACTGATCATTAACTGAAAGAATCATCAAGATTTGGTGAAAAAATGTTTGCTGAGATTTCAGGGAAACGTAGTTTTTTGGAAGCTTGGCAACCCCTTTCCATGAAAGTGATTTTCGCCAGTCCCTGCTTAGGGCTACATCAACAGCAAATAAACCATAGAGATAGAACTTGAAACTGCTTTATTGTGTCAAGTTTCAAAGAGCTAGCACAAACCTTGATTGATTTAGAGTTCCAAATACATGTATCCCTATAGGAGAAAACAGAGGTAAACCTAAAAATGAAAACGGTTACTGCAAACCAACGGTTTAACCTAGAAGAACGAAATTTGGTGAGCCAAGTGGTTTTGGTGTACTGAACATTACCTGAAAGAATCATCAAGATTGGGTGAAAAAATGTTTGCTGAGATTTCAGGAAACTCGTAGTTTTTTGGAAGCTTGGCAACCCCGTTCCAAGAAAGTGATTTTCGCCACTCTCTGCTTAGGGCTTCATCAACAGCAAACAAACCATAGAGAGAGAACTTGAAACTGCTTTTTTGTGTCAAGTTTCAAAGAGCTAGCACAAACCGTGTTTGATTTAGAGTTCCAACTACATGTATCCCTATAGGAGAAAACAGAGTGAAACCTAAAAATGAAAACGGTTACTGCAAACAAACGGTTTAACCTAGAAGAACGAAATTTGGTGAGCCAAGTGGTTTTGGTGTACTGATCATTACCTGAAAGAATCATCAAGATTGGGTAAAAAAATGTTTGCTGAGATTTCAGGAAACTCGTAGTTTTTTGGAAGCTTGGCAACCCCTTTCCATGAAAGTGATTTTCGCCAGTCTCTGCTTAGGGCTACATAAACAGCAAACAAATCATAGAGATAGAACTTGAAACTGCTTTATTGTGTCAAGTTTCAAAGAGCTAGCACAAACCTTTTTTGTTTTAGAGTTATAAATACTTGTATCCCTATAGGAGAAAACAGAGTGGAACCTAAAATTGAAAACGGTTACTGCAAACCAGTGGTTTAACCTAGAAGAACGAAATTTGGTGAGCCAAGTGGTTTTGGGGTACTGATCATTACCTGAAAGAATCATCAAGATTGGGTGAAAAAATGTTTGCTGAGATTTCAGGAAACTCGTAGTTTTTTGGAAGCTTGGCAACCCCTTTCCACGAAAGTGATTTTCGCCACTCTCTGCTTAGGGCATCATCAACAGCAAACAAACCATAGAGATAGAACTTGAAACTGCTTTATTGTGTCAAGTTTCAAAGAGCTAGCACAAACCGTGTTTGATTTAGAGTTCCAAATACATGTATCACTATAGGAGAAAATAGAGTGAAACCTAAAAATGAAAACGGTTACTGCAAACGAACGGTTTAACCTAGAAGAACGAAATTTGGTGAGCCAAGTGGTCTTGGTGTACTGATCATTACCTGAAAGAATCATCAAGATTGGGTGAATAAATGTTTGCTGAGTTTTCAGGCAACTCGTAGTTTTTAGGAAACTTGGCAACCCCTTTCGATGAAATTGATTTTCGCCAGTCTCTGCTTAGGGCTACATCAACAGCAAACAAACCATAGAGATAGAGCTTGAATCTGCTTTATTGTGTCAAGTTTCAAAGAGCTAGCACAAACCGTGTTTGATTTAGAGTTCCAAATACATGTATCCCTATAGGAGAAAACAGAGTGAAACCTAAAAATGAAAACGGTTACTGCAAACGAACGGTTTAACTTAGAAGAACGAAATTTGGTCAGCCAAGTGGTTTTGGTGTACTGATCATTACCTGAAAAATCATCAAGATTGGGTGAAAAAATGTTTGCTGAGATTTCAGGCAACTCGTTGTTTTTTGGAAACTTGGCAACCCCTTTCCATGAAAGTGATTTTCGCCAGTCTCTGCTTAGGGCTACATCAACAGCAAACAAACCATAGAGATAGAGCTTGAATCTGCTTTATTGTGTCAAGTTTCAAAGAGCTAGCATAAACCGTGTTTGATTTAGAGTTCCAAATACATGTATCCCTATAGGAGAAAACAGAGTGAAATCTAAAAATGAAAACGGTTACTGCAAACGAATGGTTTAACCTAGACGAACAAAAATTGGTGAGCCAAGTGGTTTTGGTGCAGTGATCTTTACTTGAAGGAATCATCAAGATTGGGTGAAAAAAATGTGTGCTGAGATTTCAGGCAACTCGTAGTTTTGTGGAAGCTTGGCAACCCCTTTCCATGAAAGTGATTTTCGCCAGTCTCTGCTTAGGGCTACATCAACAGAAATCAAACCATAGAGATAGAACTTGAAACTGCTTTATTGTGTCAAGTTTCAAAGAGCTAGCACAAACCGTGTTTGATTTAGAGTTCCAAATAAATGTATCCCTATAGGAGAAAACAGAGTGAAACCTAAAAATGAAAACGGTTACTGCAAACGAACGGTTTAACCTAGAAGAACGAAATTTGGTGAGCCAAGTGGTTTTGGTGTACTGATCAGTACCTGAAAGAATCATCAAGATTGGGTGAAAAAATATTTGCTGAGATTTCAGGCAACTCGTAGTTTTTTGGAAGCTTGGCAACTCCTTTCCATGAAAGTGATTTTCGCCAGTCTCTGCTTAGGGCTACATAAACAGCAAACAATCCATAGAGATAGAACTTGAAACTGCTTTATTGTGTCAAGTTTCAAAGAGCTAGCACAAACCGTGTTTGATTTAGAGTTCCAAATACATATATTCCTATAGGAGAAAACAGAGTGAAACCTAAAAATGAAAACGGTTACTGCAAACGAACGGTTTAACCTAGAAGAACCAAATTTGGTGAGCCAAGTGGTTTTGGTGTACTGATCATTTCCTGAAAGAATCATCAAGATTGGGTGAAAAAATGTTTGCTGAGATTTCAGGCAACTCGTAGTTTTTTGGAAACTTGGCAACCAATTTCCATGAAAGTGATTTTCGCCAGTCTCTGCTTAGGGCTACATCAACAGCAAACAAACCGTAGAGATAGAGCGTGAATCTGCTTTATTGTGTCAAGTTTCAAAGAGCTAGCACAAACCGTGTTTGATTTAGAGTTCCAAATACATGTATCCCTATAGGAGAAAACAGAGTGAAACCTAAAAATGAAAACGGTTACTGCAAACGAACGGTTTAACCTAGAAGAACGAAATTTGGTGAGCCAAGTGGTTTTGGTGTACTGATCATTACCTGAAATAATCATCAAGATTGGGTGAAAAAATGTTTGCTGAGATTTCAGGCATCTCATAGTTTTTTGGAAACTTGGCAACCCCTTTCCATGAAAGTGATTTTCGCCAGTCTCTGCTTAGGGCTACATCAACAGCAAACAAACCATAGAGATAGAACTTGAATCTGCTTTATTGTGTCAAGTTTCAAAGAGCTAGTACAAACCGTGTTTGATTTGGAGTTCCAAATACATGTATCCCTATAGGAGAAAACAGAGTGAAACCTAAAAATGAAAACGGTTACTGCAAAGAACGGTTTAACCTAGAAGAACGAAATTTGGTGAGCCAAGTGGTTTTCGTGTACTGATCATTACCTGAAAGAATCATCAAGATTGGGTGAAAAAATGTTTGCTGAGATTTCAGGCAACTCGTAGTTTTGTGGAAGCTTGGCAACCCCTTTCCATGAAAGTGATTTTCGCCAGTCTCTGCTTAGGGCGACATCAACAGCAAACAAACCATAGAGATAGAACTTGAAACTGCTTTATTGTGTCAAGTTTCAAAGAGCTAGCACAAACCGTGTTTGATTTAGAGTTCCAAATACATGTATCCCTATAGGAGAAAACAGAGTCAAACCTAAAAATGAAAAAAGTTACTGCAAACGAACAGTTTAACCTAGAAGAACGAAATTTGGTGAGCCAAGTGGTTTTGGTGTACTGATCATTACCTGGAAGGATCATCTAGATTGGGTGCAAAAATGTTTGCTGAGATTTCAGGCAACTCGTAGTTTTTTGAAAGCTTTGCAACCCCTTTCCATGAAAGTGATTTTCGCCAGTCTCTGCTTAGGGCTACATCAACAGCAAACAAACCATAGATATAGAACTTGAAACTGCTTTATTGTGTCAAGTTTCAAAGAGTTAGCACAAACCGTGTTTCATTTAGTGTTCCAACTACATGTATCCCTATAGGAGAAAACAGAGTGAAACCTAAAAATGAAAACGGTTACTGCAAACGAACGGTTTAACCTAGAAGAACGAAATTTGGTGAGCCAAGTGGTTTTGGTGTACTGATCAGTACCTGAAAGAATCATCAAGATTGGGTGAAAAAATATTTGCTGAGATTTCAGGCAACTCGTAGTTTTTTGGAAGCTTGGCAACTCCTTTCCATGAAAGTGATTTTCGCCAGTCTCTGCTTAGGGCTACATAAACAGCAAACAATCCATAGAGATAGAACTTGAAACTGCTTTATTGTGTCAAGTTTCAAAGAGCTAGCACAAACCGTGTTTGATTTAGAGTTCCAAATACATATATTCCTATAGGAGAAAACAGAGTGAAACCTAAAAATGAAAACGGTTACTGCAAACGAACGGTTTAACCTAGAAGAACCAAATTTGGTGAGCCAAGTGGTTTTGGTGTACTGATCATTTCCTGAAAGAATCATCAAGATTGGGTGAAAAAATGTTTGCTGAGATTTCAGGCAACTCGTAGTTTTTTGGAAACTTGGCAACCAATTTCCATGAAAGTGATTTTCGCCAGTCTCTGCTTAGGGCTACATCAACAGCAAACAAACCGTAGAGATAGAGCGTGAATCTGCTTTATTGTGTCAAGTTTCAAAGAGCTAGCACAAACCGTGTTTGATTTAGAGTTCCAAATACATGTATCCCTATAGGAGAAAACAGAGTGAAACCTAAAAATGAAAACGGTTACTGCAAACGAACGGTTTAACCTAGAAGAACGAAATTTGGTGAGCCAAGTGGTTTTGGTGTACTGATCATTACCTGAAATAATCATCAAGATTGGGTGAAAAAATGTTTGCTGAGATTTCAGGCATCTCATAGTTTTTTGGAAACTTGGCAACCCCTTTCCATGAAAGTGATTTTCGCCAGTCTCTGCTTAGGGCTACATCAACAGCAAACAAACCATAGAGATAGAACTTGAATCTGCTTTATTGTGTCAAGTTTCAAAGAGCTAGTACAAACCGTGTTTGATTTGGAGTTCCAAATACATGTATCCCTATAGGAAAAAAACAGAGTGAAACCTAAAAATGAAAACGGTTACTGCAAACGAACGGTTTAAACTAGAAGAACGAAATTTGGTGAGCCAAGTGGTTTTGGTGTACTGATCATTGCCTGAAAGAATCATCAAGATTGGGTGAAAAAATGTTTGCTGAAATTTCAGGCAACTCGTAGTTTTTTGGAAGCTTGGCAACCCCTTTCCATGAAAGTGATTTTCGCCAGTCTCTGCTTAGGGCTACATCAACAGCAAACAAACCATAGAGATAGAACTTGAAACTGCTTTATTGTGTCAAGTTTCAAAGAGCTAGCACAAACCGTGTTTGATTTAGAGTTCCAAATACATGTATCCCTATAGGAGAAAACAGAGTGAAACCGAAAAATGAAAACGGTTACTGCAAACGAACGGTTTAACCTAGAAGAACGAAATTTGGTGAGCCATGTGGTTTTGGTGTACTGATCATTACTTGAAAGAATCATCAAGATTGGGTGAAAAAATGTGTGCTGAGATTTCAGGCAACTCGTAGTTTTTTGAAAGCTTTGCAACCCCTTTCCATGAAAGTGATTTTCGCCAGTCTCTGCTTAGGGCTACATCAACAGCAAACAAACCAAAGATATAGAACTTGAAACTGCTTTATTGTGTCAAGTTTCAAAGAGTTAGCACAAACCGTGTTTCATTTAGAGTTCCAACTACATGTATCCCTATAGGAGAAAACAGAGTGAAACCTAAAAATGAAAACGGTTACTGCAAAGAACGGTTTAACCTAGAAGAACGAAATTTGGTGAGCCAAGTGGTTTTCGTGTACTGATCATTACCTGAAAGAATCATCAAGATTGGGTGAAAAAATGTTTGCTGAGATTTCAGGCAACTCGTAGTTTTGTGGAAGCTTGGCAACCCCTTTCCATGAAAGTGATTTTCGCCAGTCTCTGCTTAGGGCGACATCAACAGAAAACAAACCATAGAGATAGAACTTGAAACTGCTTTATTGTGTCAAGTTTCAAAGAGCTAGCACAAACCGTGTTTGATTTAGAGTTCCAAATACATGTATCCCTATAGGAGAAAACAGAGTCAAACCTAAAAATGAAAAAAGTTACTGCAAACGAACAGTTTAACCTAGAAGAACGAAATTTGGTGAGCCAAGTGGTTTTGGTGTACTGATCATTACCTGGAAGGATCATCTAGATTGGGTGCAAAAATGTTTGCTGAGATTTCAGGCAACTCGTAGTTTTTTGAAAGCTTTGCAACCCCTTTCCATGAAAGTGATTTTCGCCAGTCTCTGCTTAGGGCTACATCAACAGCAAACAAACCATAGATATAGAACTTGAAACTGCTTTATTGTGTCAAGTTTCAAAGAGTTAGCACAAACCGTGTTTCATTTAGTGTTCCAACTACATGTATCCCTATAGGAGAAAACAGAGTGAAACCTAAAAATGAAAACGGTTACTGCAAACGAACGGTTTAACCTAGAAGAACGAAATTTGGTGAGCCAAGTGGTTTTCGTGTACTGATCATTACCTGAAAGAATCATCAAGATTGGGTGAAAAAATGTTTGCTGAGATTTCAGGCAACTCGTAGTTTTGTGGAAGCTTGGCAACCCCTTTACATGAAAGTGATTTTCGCCAGTCTCTGCTTAGGTCTACATCAACAGCAAACAAACCATAGAGATAGACCTTGAAACTGCTTTATTGTGTCAAGTTTCAAAGAGCTAGCACAAACCGTGTTTGATTTAGAGTTCCAAATACATGTATCCCTATAGGAGAAAACAGAGTCAAACCTAAAAATGAAAAAAGTTACTGCAAACGAACAGTTTAACCTAGAAGAACGAAATTTGGTGAGCCAAGTGGTTTTGTTGTACTGATCATTACCTGGAAGGATCATCTAGATTGGGTGCAAAAATGTTTGCTGAGATTTCAGGCAACTCGTTTTTTTTTTGAAAGCTTGGCAACCCCTTTTCATGAAAGTGATTTTCGCCAGTCTCAGCTTAGGGCTACATCCACAGCAAACAAACCATAGAGATATAACTTGAAACTGCTTTATTGTGTCAAGTTTCAAAGAGCTAGCACAAACCGTGTTTGATTTAGAGTTCCAAATACATGTATCCCTATAGGAGAAAACAGAGTGAAAACTAAAAATGAAAACGGTTACTGCATACAAACGGTTTAATCTAGACGAACGAAATTTGGTGAGCCAAGTGGTTTTGGTGTACTGATCATTACCTGAAAGAATCATCAAGATTGGGTGAAAAAATGTTTGCTGAGATTTCTGGAAACTCGTAGATCTTGGAAGCTTGGCAACCCCTTTCCATGAAAGTGATTTTCTCCAGTCTCTGCTTAGGGCTACATCAACAGCAAACAAACCATAGAGATAGAACGTGAAACTGCGTTATTGTGTCAAGTTTCAAAGAGCTAGCACAAACCGTGTTTCATTTAGAGTTCCAACTACATATATCCCTATAGCAGAAAAGAGAGTGAAACCTAAAAATGAAAACGGTTACTGCAAATGAACTGTTTAACCTAGAAGAACGAAAATTGGTGAGACAAGTCGTTTTGGTGTACTGATCATTTCCTGAAAGAATCATCAAGATTGGGTGAAAAAATGTGTGCTAATATTTCAGGCAACTCTTAGTTTTGTGGAAGCTTGGCAACCCCTTTCCATGAAAGTGATTTTCGCCAGTCTCTGCTTAGGACTACATCAACAGCAAACAAACCATAGAGATAGAACTTGAAACTGCTTTATTGTGTCAAGTTTCAAAGAGCTAGCGCATACCGTGTTTGATTTAGAGTTCCAAATACATGTATCCCTATAGGAGAAAACAGAGTCAAACCTAAAAATGAAAACGGTTACTGCAAACAAACGGTTTAACCTAGACGAACGAAATTTGGTGAGCCAAGTGGTTTTTCGTGTAGTGATCATTAACTGAAAGAATCATCAAGATTGGGTGAAAAAATGTTTGCTGAGATTTCAGGCAACTTGTAGTTTTTTGGATGCTTGGCAACCCCTTTAAATGAAAGTGATTTTCGCCAGTCTCTGCTTAGGGCTATATGAACAGCAAACAAACCATAGAGATAGAACTTGAAACTGCTTTATTGTGTCAAGTTTCAAAGAGCTAGCACAAACCGTGTTTGATTTAGAGTTCCAAATACATGTATCACTATAGGAGAAAACAGAGTGAAACCTAAAAATGAAAACGGTTACTGCAAACGAACGGTTTAACCTAGAAGAACGAAATTTGGTGAGCCAAGTGGTTTTGGTGGACTGATCAGTACCTGAAAGAATCATCAAGATTGGGTGAAAAAATATTTGCTGAGATTTCATGCAACTCGTAGATTTTTGGAAGCTTGGCAACCCCTTTCCATGAAAGTGATTTTCGCCAGTCTCTGCTTAGGGCTACATCAACAGCAAACAATCCATAGAGATAGAACTTGAAACTGCTTTATTGAGTCAAGTTTCAAAGAGCTAGCACAAACCGTGTTTGATTTAGAGTTCCAAATACATGTATTCCTATAGGAGAAAACAGAGTGAAACCTAAAAATGAAAACGGTTACTGCAAACGAACGGTTTAACCTAGAAGAACCAAATTTGGTGAGCCAAGTGGTTTTGGTGTACTGATCATTTCCTGAAAGAATCATCAAGATTGGGTGAAAAAATGTTTGCTGAGATTTCAGGCAACTCGTAGTTTTTTGGAAGCTTGGCAACCCCTTTCCAAGAAAGTGATTTTCGCCACTCTCTGCTTAGGTCTTCAACAACAGCAAACAAACTATAGAGATAGAACTTGAAACTGCTTTATTGTGTCAAGTTTCAAAGAGCTAGCCCAAACCGTGTTTGATTTAGAGTTCCAAATAAATGTATCCCTATAAGAAAAGAGAGTGAAACCTAAAAATGAAAACGGTTACTGCAAACGAACGGTTTAACCTAGAAGAACGAAATTTGGTGAGCAAAGTTGTTTTGGTGTACTGATCATTACCTGAAAGAATCATCAAGATTGGGTGAAAAAAATGTATGCTGAGATTTCAGGCAACTCGAAGTTTTTTGGAAGCTTGGCAACCCCTTTCCATGAAAGTGACTTTCGCCAGTCTCTGCTTAGGGCTACATCAACAGCAAACAAACCAAGGAAATAGAACTTGAACCTGCTTTATTGTGTCAAGTTTCAAAGAGCTAGCACAAACCTGATTTAGAGTTCCAAATACATGTATCCCTATAGGAGAAAACAGAGTGAAACCTAAAAATGAAAACGGTTACTGCAAACGAACGTTGTAACCTAGAAGAACGAAATTTGGTGAGCCAAGTGGTTTTGGTGTACTGATCATTATCTGAAAGAATCATCAAGATTGGGTGAAAAAATGTTGGCTGAGATTTCAGGCAATTCGTAGTGTTTTGGAAGCTTGGCAACCCCTTTCCATGAAAGTGACTTTCGCCAGTCTCTGCTTAGGGCTACATCAACAGCAAACAAACCATAGAAATAGAACTTGAACCTGCTTTATTGTGTCAAGTTTCAAAGAGCTAGCACAAACCTGATTTAGAGTTCCAAATACATGTATCCCTATAGGAGAAAACAGAGTGAAACCTATAATGAAAACGGTTACTGCAAACGAACGGTTTAACATAGAAGAACGAAATTTGGTGAGCCAAGTGGTTTTTGTGTACTGATAATAACCTGAAAGAATCATCAAGATTGGGTGAAAAAATGTTTGCTGAGATTTCAGGCAACTCGTAGTGTTTTGGAAGCTTGGCAACCCGTTTCCATGAAAGTGATTTTCGCCAGTCTCTGCTTAGGGCTACATCAACAGCAAACAAACCATAGAGATAGAACTTGAAATTGTTTTATTGTGTCAAGTTTCAAAGAGCTAGCACAAACCGTGTTTCATTTAGAGTTCCAAATACATGTATCCCTATAGGAGAAAACAGAGTGAAACATAAAAATGAAAACGTTTACTGCAAACGAACGGTTAAACCTCGAAGAACGAAATTTGGTGAGCCAAGTGGTTCTGGAAGACAGATCATTACCTGAAAGAATCATCAAGATTGGGTGAAAAAATGTTTGCTGAGATTTCAGGCAACTTGTAGTTTTTTGGAAGCTTGGCAACCAATTTCCATGAAAGTGATTTTCGCTAGTCTCTGCTTAGGGCTACATCGACAGCAAACAAACCATAGAGATAGAAATTGAAACTGCTTTATTGTGTCAAGTTTCAAAGACCTAGCACAAACCGTGTTAGATTTAGAGTTCCAAATACATGTATCCCTACAGGAGAAAACAGAGTGAAACCTAAAAATGAAAACGGTTACTGCAAACGAACGGTTTAACCTAGAAGAAAGAAATTTGGTGACCCATGTTGTTTTGGTGTACTGATCATTTCCTGAAAGAGTCATCAAGATTGGGTGAAAAAATGTTGGCTGAGATTTCAGGCAACTCGTAGTTTTTTGGAAGCTTGGCAACCCCTTTCCATGAAAGTGATTTTCGCCAGTCTCTGCTTAGGGCTACATAAACAGCAAACAAACCATAGAGATAGAACTTGAAACTGCTTTATTGTGTCAAGTTTCAAAGAGCTAGCACAAACCGTGTTTGATTTAGAGTTCCAAATACATGTATCCCTATAGGAGAAAACAGAGTGAAACCTAAAAATGAAAACGGTTACTGCAAACGAACGATTTAACCTAGAAGAACGAAATTTGGTGAGCCAAGTGGTTTTGGTGTACTGATCATTACCTGAAAGAATCATCAAGATTGGGTGAAAAAAAATTTGCTGAGATTTCAGGCAACTCGTAGTGTTTTGGAAGCTTCGAAAACCCTTTCCATAAAGGGATTTTCGCCAGTCTCTGCTTAAGGCTATTTCAACAGCAAACAAACCATAGAGACAGAACTTGAAACTGATTTATTGTGTCAAGATTCAAAGAGCTAGCACAAACCGTGTTTGATTTAGAGTTCCACATACATGTATCCCTATAGGAGAAAACAGAGTGAAACCCAAAAATGAAAACGGTTACTGCAAACGAATGGTTTAACCTAGAAAAACGAAATTTGGTGAGCCAAGTGGTTTTGGTGTACTGATCATTACCTGAAAGAATCATCAAGATTGGGTGAAAAAATGTTTGCTGAGATTTCAGGCAACTCGTAGTGTTTTGGAAGCTTGGCAACCCTTTTCCATGAAAGTGATTTTCGCCAGTCTCTGCTTAGGGCTACATCAACAGCAAACAAACCATAGAAATAGAACTTGAAACTGCTTTATTGTGTAAAGTTTCAAAGAGCTAGCACAAACCTGATTTAGAGTTCCAAATACATGTATCCCTATAGGAGAAAACAGAGTGAAACCTAAAAATGAAAACGGTAACTGCAAACGAACGGTTTAACATAGAAGAACGAAATTTGGTGAGCCAAGTGGTTTTTGTGTACTGATTACTACCTGAAAGAATCATCAAGATTGGGTGAAAAAATGTTTGCTGAGATTTCAGGCAACTCGTAGTTTTTTGGAAGCTTGGCAATCCCTTTCCATGAAAGCGATTTTTGCCAGTTTCTGCTTAGGGCTACATCAACAGCAAACAAACCATAGAGATAGAACTAGAAATTGTTTTATTGTGTCAAGTTTCAAAGAGCTAGCACAAACCGTGTTTCATTTAGAGTTCCAAATACATGTATCCCTATAGGAGAAAACAGAGTGAAACATAAAAATGAAAACGGTTACTGCAAACGAACGGTTTAACCTAGAAGAACGAAATTTGGTGAGCCAAGTGGTTCTGGCAGAGAGATCATTACCTGAAAGAATCATGAAGATTGGGTGAACAAATGTTTGCTGAGATTTCAGGCAACTCGTAGTTTTTTGGAACCTTGGCAACCCCTTTCCATGAAAGTGATTTTCGCCAGATCTGCTTAGGGCTACATCTACAGCAAACAAACCATAGAGATAGAACTTGATACTGCTTTATTGTGTCAAGATTCAAAGAGCTAGCACAAACCGTGTTTGATTTAGAGTTCCAAATACATGTATCCCTATAGGAGACAACAGAGTGAAACCTAAAAATGAAAACGGTTACTGCAAACGAACGGTTTAACCTAGAAGAACCAAATTTGGTGAGCCAAGTGGTTTTGGTGTACTGATCATTTCCTGAAAGAATCATCAAGATTGGGTGAAAAAATGTTTGCTGAGATTTCAGGAAACTCGTAGTTTTTGGAAGCTTGGCAACCCCTTTCCAAGAAAGTGATTTTCGCCACTCTCTGCTTAGGGCTTCATCAACAGCAAACAAACTATAGAGATAGAACTATAGAGATGGAAGCTTAGCAACCCTTTCCATGAAAGTGATTTTCGCCAGTCTCTGCTTACGGCTACATCAACAGCAAACAAACCATAGAGAGAGAACTTGAAACTGCTTTATTGTGTCAAGTTTCAAAGAGCTAGCACAAACCGTGTTTGATTTAGGTTCCAAATACATGTATACCTATAGGAGAAAACAGTGAAACCTAAAATGAAATCGGTTACTGCAAACGAACGGTTTAACCTAGAAGAACGAAATTTGGTGAGCCAAGTGGTTTTGGTGTACTGATCATTACCTGAAAGAATCATCAAGATTGGGTAAAAAAATGTTTGCTGAGATTTCAGGCAACTCGTAGTTTTTGGAAGCTTGGGAACCCCTTTCTATTAAAGTGATTTTCGCCATTATCTGCTTAGGGCTACATCAACAGCAAAGAAACCATAGAGAGAGAACTTGAAACTGCTTTATCCTGTCAAGTTTCAAAGAGCTAGCACAAACCGTGTTTGATTTAGAGTTCCAAATACATGTATCCCTATAGGAGAAAACAGAGTGAAACCTAAAAATGTAAACGGTTACTGCAAACGAACAGTTTAAACTAGAAGAACAAAATATGGTGAGCCAAGTGGTTTTGGTGTACTTATCATTACCTGAAAGATCATTAAGATTGGGTTAAAAAAATGTTTGCTGAGATATCAGGCAATTCGTAGTTTTTTGGAAGCTTGGCAACCCCTTTCCATGAAAGTGATTTTCGCCAGTCTCTGCTTAGGGCTACATCCACAGCAAACAAACCATAGAGATAGAACTTGAAACTGCTTTATTGTGTCAAGTTTCAAAGAGCTAGCACAAACCGTGTTTGATTTAGAGTTTCAAATACATGTATCCCTATAGGAGAAAACAGAGTGAAACCTAAAAATAAAAACGGTTACTGCAAACGAACGGTTTAACCTAGAAAAACGAAATTTGGTG